>NW_025214621.1:0-35773 GCF_004010195.1 Chiloscyllium plagiosum | reverse complement strand
GAGGGAAATATATCCCTGGTGGTGGGGTCTGTTTGGAGGTGGCGGAAATGTAGGCGGATGATTTGGTTTATGCGAAGGTTGGTAGGGTGGAAGGTGAGCACCAGGGGCGTTCTGTCCTTGTTACGGTTGGAGGGGTTGGGTCTGAGGCCGGAGGTGTGGGATGTAGACGAGATGCGTTGGAGGGCGTCTTTAACCATGTGGGAAGGGAAATTGCAGTCTCTAAAGAAGCAGGCCATCTGGTGTGTTCTGTGGTGAAACTGGTCCTCCTGGGAGCAGATCCGGCGGAGGCGGAGGAATTGGGAATACGGGATGGCATTTTTGCAAGAGGTAGGGTGGGAAGAGGTGTAATCCAGGTGAAGATATTGCTGGGGGCCCATATGAATGATTGTATCCTCATTAGTCACAGAAGAGGTTCCAGAGAAATGGTAAATAGCCAATGCTCTTCCTTTGTCTCAGAAAGACAACAGAGACAGTCCAGGAAATTATAACCTGTTGAGTCTTAGGTCAGTGGTAGGGAAATTATTGAAGAAGGTTTTTTTAGCAAGAATATACTCACAGTTATTTGCGAGAGGGAGCATGGTTTTGTGTGGGGGAGCTCATTCCTCACCCACTTGATTGAGTTCTTTGAAGAAGCGACAAAGATTATTAATGAGAGCGGAGTGCTTGATGTTGTCAAATGGACTTTAGCAAGGCCTCTGATAAGGTCCCTCATGGCAGGCTGATAAAGAAGATGAAGTTATGTGTGATCTGTGTTGTGTTGATAAGGTGGGTACAGAACTGGCTTGGTCACAGAAGACAGCAATAAGCAGGGGAGGATGTTTTTCTGATGGAGATCTGTGACGACTGGTGTGCCGCAGAGATCAGTGCTGGGACCGCTTTTGTTTGTAATACGTACAGTGATTTGGAAGAGAACGTAGATGGTCTGAGAACAACACAAAGATTAAGAAAGCTGTGGATGGTGAGGAAGATTGCCAGAGGATGCAGCAGGATATAGATAGCTAGAGATTTGGTCAGAGAAATTGCAGATGTAAATTCATCTGAACAAATGGGAAGTGATGTATTTTGGGAGGAGAGTAGTATTCTGTAAATGGCAGAACCCTGAGAAGCGTCAGAAAAGAGAGAGAGATCTAGGCACATAAGCCCGCAGTTTCCTCAAAGTAGCAACACAAGTGGATAAGGTGGTCTAGAACACCTGGCATTGTGGCAGCAGTGCTTCCCAGTGAGCCGCCATGCTGCCTCTAAATAATGCTGCTTTTTTTTTCTCCCTTCCAAAATGAAGAGCTTCACATTTTCCCACATTACACTGCATTTGCCACCTTGTTGCCCATTTACTTAACCTCTCAATATTTCTCTGCAAAGCGCTTGTACCTCTCTCACAGCTTTCCTTTTTACATATGTTTGTGACGTTTGCAAATTTGGCAAAAATACATTCTCTTTCTTCCACCAAGTCATCAATGAATTTTGTAAATATTTGCATTCCCGGCACTGATTCCTGTGGAACCACACTGGTCATGGGTTGCCAACCCTGAAAAAGAACCCTTTAGCCCCACTTACTGTTTCCTGTCTATTTGCCAGTTCTCTCTCCATATCAATATACTATCTCCAACACCATGGACTGTTCCTCTGTAATTTCACCTTTTGTGAGGTACCTGGTTGAATACCTTCTGGAAATCCATATTAAAATGTTCTCCACTCTCATTGAGACTTCCTTGAAAAAATCTGTTACATTAATCAAACTTTAATGGAGTCATGCTGACTTTGCTTGTTTGGATTATGATTTTCCAAATATTCTGCATTTCTCCCTCAATGATTGATTCAAATACTCTTCCAACAATAGCTGTTAGACTAATCGGTCTTAGTTGTGCATTTTTTTGCCTGTCTCACTTTTTGAAGAGCGGTATCACATTAATGATTTCCAATCATCTGGTACTTCTCCAGAATCCAAGGATTATTGGAAAATTACAGCTAACGTAACCATTATCTCTGTAGCTACCTTTTTTAGGATCCCAGAATGCAAGCTGTCAGGGCCAGGAGACAGATCTGGTTTTAGCCCTATTGTTTTGTCTGATACTATTCTCTAGTGATACTGATGGTATTTACTTCCTCTCCATACTCCTTAGTATTAATGGAATGTTCGAAGTATCTTCCACCATAAAGACTGATGCAAAATCTCCGTTTAACTCCTTTGCCTTGTTCTTCATAACCATTTCCCCAAAATCATTTTCTAAGGAGCAAATATTCAATTTGATCACAGTCTTTTTATATATTTAAAGAAGCTATGATTGTCAGTTTTTCTATTCCTGATTAGTTTTTCTCCATAAATTGCTTGCTCTCTTTTTATTATCATTTCTTATCCTCCCTTGTTGATTGTGAATTTATTCCAGTCTTCAGACTGACTTTTGCCTCCTTCAATGCATTTTTTTTCAATTTAATACTCTGCATAACGTTCTTGGTTAGCCATGGTTGGTCTTTATCCCCTTCCCATAATCTTTCCTCCTCACTGGAATGTATTTTTGCTGAGAATCATGAATTACCTCTTTAAATGTCAACAGTACTTGCTTACTGTTGTTCCTGGTAAATTTATCCAGCTAGTTCACTTGAGCTAACTCTGGCATCATTTCATTGTAATTCCCTTTATTTATATTGAACACAGTTGTTTCTGACTCATGTGAACTGAATGAGAATAGATCCTATCCCTTAGTATCTTCTCCAACACCTTCTCTGCCACTGACATCAGACTCATTGGTCTACCCCTGCTCCCCTTCTTAAACAAGGTGACAGCATTAGCAATTCTTCAGTCCTCCAAGACCTCATCCGTGTTCAAGAATGCTGCAAAGATATCTGTTCAGGCCCCAGCTATTTCCTCTCTCGCTTCTCACAGGATATGTCACATCCAGACCTGGGGACTTGTCCACCTTTTGGAATATCAACACTTCCTCCTCCTTATGCTGACTTGACCTACAGTAATCAAACATTTATCCCTAACCCCAACATCCGTCATGTTCCTCTCCTTGGTGAATACCGATGCAAAGTACTAGTCAAGAATCTCGCCCATTTTCTCTGAGTCCATGCATAACATTCCTCCTTTGTCCTTGAGGTGGCCAACTCTTTCACCAGTTACCCTTTTGCTCCTTAGATATAAATAAAAGGCTTTGGGATTTTCCTTAACGCTGTTTGCTAAAGATATTTCATGACCCCTTTTAGACCTCTTAATTCCTCATTTCAGATTAGTCCTACATTCCCAATATTCTTCCAGAGCTTCATCTGTCTTCATTCGTCCAGACTTTATGTATGATTCCTCTTAGCTAGTCCCACAATTTCAACTGTCATCAGAGTTCCCTAATTTTGTCATTTCTATCCCTCATTTTTGCGGGGACATGTCTGTCCTGCACTCTAATCAACATCTCTTTTTAGCCTCCCACATATCAAATATGGATATACCCTCAAACAGTTGCTCCCAATCTTCATTCCCCAGCTCCTGTCAAATTTTGGTATAGTTTGCCTTCCCCCAGTTTAGCACTTTGCCTTTAGGATCACTCTTGTCTTTGTCCATGAGTATTCTAAAACTTACGGAATTGTGATCACTATTCCCAAAGTAATCCCCTACTGAAACTACACCCACCTGGCCGGGATCATTCCCTCACACCAGGTCCGGTCTGGCCCCTTCCTGAGTTGGACTATTTACAAAAATTCTCTTGAAAACCC
Source organism: Chiloscyllium plagiosum (assembly GCF_004010195.1). Lineage (NCBI taxonomy): Eukaryota > Metazoa > Chordata > Chondrichthyes > Orectolobiformes > Hemiscylliidae > Chiloscyllium > Chiloscyllium plagiosum. The sequence goes on along the minus strand of NW_025214621.1, from coordinate 32,068 downwards.
TCCTGAATGTTCCTTACAAATCCTGTTCCATTTAATCCTTTAACACTAAATGAATCCCAGTCAATGTTGGGAAAATTAAAATCTCCCATCACCACCACCATGTTGCTCCAACATCTTTCCATAATTTGTTTACGTATTTTAACCTCTATCTTACACTTGCTATTGGGAGGCCTGTAGTACAGCCCCAACATTGTTATTGCACCCTTCCTATTTCTCAAGCTGTGCCCATAATGCCTCACTGCAGAAGTCTTCCATGGTGCCCTCCTTCAGCACAGCTGTGATATCCTCTCTGACCAGTAATGCAACTCCTCCACCCTTTTTACCTCCCTCTCTATCCGTCTTGAAGCAGCTCTATCCTGGGATATTTAGTTTCCAATCATGCCCTCCCCTCATCAAGTCTCAGTAATAGCAATAACATCATATTACAGGTCCTATTCCAAGCCCTAAGTTCATCTGTTTTACCTACTACACTTCATGCATTAAAACAAATGCACCTCAGACCATCAGTCCCTTTGTGTTCATTATCTGCTCCCTGCGTGCTCTTCCCCTTCAGAGAAAGTGAGGACTCCAGATGCTGGAGATCAGCGTCGAGAGTGTGGTGCTGGAAAAGCACAGCAGGTCAGGCAGCATCCGAGGAGCATGAGAATTGACATTTCAGGCCTAAGCCCCTTATCAGGAATGAGGCTTGTGAGTCAAGGGGGTAGAGAGATAAATGGCAGGGGGAGGTACCTGAGAGTGTGATAGGTAGCTGAAAGTGGGGTTAAAAGTGATAAGTCAGAGACGAGGGTGGAGTGGATAGATGGGAATGAAGATGGATAGGTAGGACAGATCATGAGGGCGGTGCTGAGTTGGAAAATTGGATCTGTGATAAGGTGGCGGAGAGGGGAATTGAGGAAACTGGTGAAATCCACATCAATGTGGTTGGAGGGGCCCAAGGCGGAAAATGAGGCATCTTCCTCCAAGCGTCAGGTGGTTCGGGTTTGGTGATGGAGGAGGCCCAGCACCTGTATGTCCTTGACAGAGTGGGAGGAGGAGTCAAAGTGTTCAGTCACGAGGTGATGTGATTGCTTTGTGCGTGTATCCCAGAGATGTTCTCTGAAGCATTCTGTAAGTAGGCATCCTGTCTCCCCACTGTAGAGGAGACCACATCAGGAGCAACAGATACAGTAAATGAGAAGTGTGGAAGTGCAAGAAAATCTCTGATTGATGTGGAAGGCTCCTTTGGGGCCATGGACAAAGTGAGGGCATATGTGTGGGCACAGGTCTTGCAATTCCTGCAGTGGCAGAGCAAGGTGCCGGGAGGGGAGGGTGGGTTGGTGGGAGGAGTGGACCTGACAAGAGCACCACGGAGGGAATGGTCTTTACGGAAAGCAGATAGGGGTGGAGAGGGAAATATATCTCTGGTGGTGGAGTCCGTTTGTCGGTGGCAGAAATGGCAGAGGATTTTGCAATGTATTTGGAGATGGGTGGGGTGGAAGATGTGGACCGAGGTGGTTGGAGAGGTGCGGTTCAAACGTGGAGGTGCGGGAAGTGGATGAGGTGCTCTGGAGAGGGTCATCAACCACCTGCGAGGGGAAAATGCAGTCTTCCTGGGAGCAGATGTGCCAGAGGCAGAGGAATTAGGAATAAGGGATACAGGAGGCAGGGCGGGAGGAGTTGTAGTCTAAGTAGCTGTGGGAGTTGATGGCTTTGTAGAAGATGTCCGTGTTGAGTCGGTCAACGTTGATGGATATAGAGAGGTCCAGGAAGGGGAGGGAGGTGTCCAAAATGGTCCAGGTGAACATAAGTTCAGGGTGAAGCATGTTGGTGAAATGGATGAACTGTTCAACCTCCTGGTGGAAGCAGGAGGTGGCGCCAATATATTCATCAATGTAGCAGAGGAAAAGGTGGGGAATGGTGCCGATGTAGCTGCGGAAGATGGACTGTTCCATGTATACAATGAAGAGACAGGGATAGCTGGGGTCCATGCGGCTGCCCATGGCTACCCCTTTTGTCTGGAGGAAGTGGAAGGATTCAAAGGAGAAATTATTGAGGTTGAGGACCAGTTCAGCCAAATGATTGAGAGTGTCAGTGGAAGGATACTGTTGGGAACATCGGGAGAGGAAGCAACAGAGGGCCCGGATGCCTTTGTCATGGCGGATAGACGTGTATAGGGACGGGATATCCATGGTGAAGATGAGGCATTGGAGGCCAGGGAAATAAAATTCATGGACGAGGTGGAGGGTGTGGATGGTGGCCCGAATGTAGGTCAGAGTTCCTGGACAAGGGGACATGGGACAGAATCAAATATGTGGAAATGAGTTTGGTGAAAAGAACTTCTATTTACTCTTCCCCTTAGTCACGCTGACTTAATTATTAGTTATTTACAGGTTTAGGTACAACCTCCTTACTGTCCAATAACCTCATTTGGATTCCCTTCCACCTGCCACATTAGTTGAAACCCTCCCCAACAGCATTAGCAAAAGCACCCCCAAGGACATTGGTTCCACTCCGGCCCAGGTGTAGGCCGTCCAATTTTTTAAAAGTCCTACTTCCCCCAGAACAGGTCCCAATGTCCCAACAACCCCTCCCACCTGCACTATCTCTCAAGCCATGTATTTATCCTGTCTATTCTTTCATTTCTACTCTGACTATCATGTGGCACTGGTAGCAATCCTGAGATCACTACCTCTGAGGTCCTACTTTTTAACTTGGCTCCTAACTCCCTAAATTCTGCTTGTAAGACCTCATCCTCTTTTTGTTTTAACCTATATCATTGGTGCCTATATGCGTCCCCATTCAGAATGTCCCACAGCCAATCTGAGACATCCCTGACCCATGCACCTGGAAGGCAACGTACCATTCGGGAGTCTCGTTTTCGACCACAGTTCCGCCTTCTACTCCCCTTCCAATTGAACTACCTATGACTAAAGTTCTGCCACTTTTTTTCCTGCCCTTTCTGAACAGCATAGCCAGCCATGGTGCCATGAACATGGCAACTGTTACCTTCCCCTAGTGAGCCATCTCCCTCAACAGTATCCAAAACGGTAAACCTGTTTTTGAGGGAGATGACTGCAGGGGACACCTGCACAGCTTTCCTGCTCTTTCTCTGCCATTTGGTCACCCATTCCTTTTCTCCCTCTGCTGCCCAAATCTATCAGTTCACTCACTTTCCCAGAATGCAATTTGACCACTCCCACTCAGGTCCTCGCTCTCACTACTCTTGCTGCTGCTGAAAATGAAGGCCGCTGATGCTCGAGGTTATGCCTTTTCATAAGAATTTACCTTCCCAGCAGCTAACTGGTCCTCACTGTCACTGCTCCTGCTGCTGCTGAAAATAAAAATGCCTTCACTCTAATGATGTGCGCTTAGGTCCTAGTTTCTCATACTAGTGAGAACATCTTCTCCTTGTCCCCTCTATCCAGACTTCTCAGTTTCATTGAGACTACCACTCATCGTTCTAAATCTTATTGAAGTATAGACTGAGAGTGGGGATTTGGCGAAGAAGTGTAGAGATGCTTTTTTTTAAGCTCTGCTCCACTGATGCACTTTGTCTGTTCCAAACTGCCTGTAAAGGAGGCAAAACAACATTTTCCACTGTATCTCAGTGCATGTGACAACAATACGTCAATTAATCAAAACTCGAACTAATCTTTAAACTCCCACACACATACCCTATTGATGGAAACAAACAGGAATAAAAAACATGAGTGTTTTTGGTGAAGGGAAATACTGGGAATGCAATTCCGAGGTCTGTGTCCATAGGGTTTGCTGAGATCTTTTGGTGCTGATCAGAACTCCTGATTATTGGAAGTAACAGGTTCCCACTTATAAAGGTCTCAGAGTCTTAGAGTTTTTACAGCATGGAAAAGTCCATTTGGCCCATCATGTCCACACTGGTCATGAAATATCCATCTATTCTAAACCCATTATCCAGCAATTGGTCCTTAGGCTTGTATTTGAGGAGTTTAAGTGCTCATCTAAATTATTCTAAATGTCTCAAGGGCTCCCACCTCCACTGTCCTGTTACTCCTCTCCTTTAAACTATGCCTCCGTGTTTTTTGACTGCTCAACTAAAGGAAATAATAACTCCTCACTGACACTGTCTGTGCTCCTTTGAACTTTATACACCTCAATAAGATTCGGAGATGTGTTGCTGGAAAAGCGCAGCAGGTCAGGCAGCATCCAGGGAACAGGAGAATCGACGTTTCGGGCATAAGCCCTTCTTCAGGAATGCCCGAAACGTTGATTCTCCTGTTCCCTGGATGCTGCCTGACCTGCTGCGCTTTTCCAGCAACACATCTCCGGCTCTGATCTCCAGCATCTGCAGACCTCACTTTCACCTCAATAAGATTGCCAATAGCCTTCCCTGCTTTAAGGAAAACAACCTCAACCTATCTGGAGTTAAGGATTTACTCAACAAGATACTGGAGTGAGTTCAGACCCAACGTGTTCTCTTTAGAGTGAAAGCAGGAGCAGGAAGGCCAGAGAACCCAGAATATCTAGGGATATTCAGTACATGATAAAAATGAAAAGAAAGACTTACAAAAGTGCAAAGGGAGTAAATCAATGGTCGTCTTGAGGAATCTGGAAAATTGGGGGTTAGTGAAGAAAACAATTAGGAGAGCAAAGAGGGAATATGAGAAAATGTTGGCTGCCAAGATTCGGGAGAATCCCAAGATATTCAGCAAGTATAATAATAACCAGAGGAAGAGAATAACCAGGGAACATATAGGGCTTATTAGGAACCAAGGGGTAAACTGTGAGAAAACAGAGGACATTGATAAAGTGTGAAATGAATGGCTTACATCTGTACTCAGAAGAAGGAGGGTGTAGATACAGAACTCAAGATGATGGATTGTGAGGTTCTTGAGCAGATTGATATAAGAAGCAAGGAGGTCATAGAGTCATAGAGATGTACAACATGGAAACAGACCTTTCGGTCCAACCCGTCCATGCCGAGTAGATATCGCAACTTAATCTAGTCCCACCTGCCAACAGCCAACCTATATCCCTCCAAACCCTTCCTATTCATATACCCATCCAAATGCCTCTTAAATGTTGCAATTGTACCAGCCTCCACCACATCCTCTGGCAGCTCGTTCCATAAACGTACCACCCTCTGCATGAAAAGGTTGCCCCTTAGGTCTCTTTTATATCTTTCCCTTCTCACCCTAAACCTATGCCCTCTAGTTCTGGACTCCCCGACTCCAGGGAAAAGACTTTGTCAATTTATCCTAGCTATGCCCCTCATAATTTTGTAAACCTCTATAGGGTCACCCCTCAGCCTCCAGGAAAACAGCCCCAGCCTGTTCAGCCTCTCCCTGTAGCTCAGATCCTCCAACCCTGGCAACATCCTTGTAAATCTTTTCTGAACCCTTTCGAGTTTCACAACATGTTTCCGATAGTAAGGAGAGCAGAATTGCACGCAATATTTCAACAGTGGCCTAACCAATGTCCTGTACAGCCGCAACATGACCTCCCAACTCCTGTACTCAATACTCTGACCAATAAAGGAAAGCATACCAAATGCTTTCTTCACTATCTTATCTATTGGAGGATTTGGTGCATCTAGGAGGAGACCCTTTCCCAGGTCTGGATGAATTGTATCCTCGGCTGCTGTGGAAAACAAGGGAGGAAATCACAGGGGCCCTGAACCAATGTTTTTAAATTGTCTCTGGTCGCAAGGATTTACTAGAGGAAAGTGGTTCCACTTTCCAAGAAAGTAAAAGTAAACCATGGAATTACAGACCAGTGAGTCACGTATCAGTGGCAGAAAAACTATTGCAGAAAATTGTAACAGGAAAGGGAGAGTAATGGCAGAAGGCTGTTTGTGTGATTGGAGTCCAGTGTGTAGTGGTGCACCACAGAGATCGATGCTGGATCCCTTATTGTCAGTGACATTCAGAAATGATAGAGTTGAAAATATGAGGGGGTGACAAGTAAGTTTGTGAATGACACAAAGGTTGGCCAGGTCATTGACAATGATTAGGAAAGTGGAAGGTTACAGGTGGATATGCGATGTGGTGAACATTGGAAGAAGGAACAAGACAAGGGAGTATTGGCAGAACACTACGAAGCTTAGATTAACAGAGGGATCTTGGGGTGTATGTCTACAGATTGCTGGTGGTGGAAGGATAGGTTAATAGGGTAGTTAAGAAGACGACAGAACATCATTTTATCAGACATGCCATGAGCTATAAGTGCAGGGAGGTTCTGTTGGAACTGTACAGAAGATTGATTGGGCCACAGCTGGAGTATTGTGTGCAGTTCTGGTCCCCACTCTATAAGAAGGATGTGATTGGACTGGAGGGGATACAGAGGAGATTCACCAGGATGTTGCCTAGAATAGAGTATTTCAGCAATGAAGAGAAGCTGGAGAAGCTCACGTTTTCTTTGGTGCAGAGATAATTGAAGGGGGCCTGATTGAGGTGTTTAAGGTAATAAGGGACATGGACAGGGTGAGAAGAAGGCAGTTCTGAGGAAGGGTCATCGGACTCGAAATGTTAACTTTGATTTCTCTCCTTTAGATGCTGCCAGACCTGCTGAGCTTTTCCAACAATTTCTGATTTTGTTTTGGAATAGAGAAAGTGAGGCTAGTGGAGGTAGGAATGTATTTTAATTGTACAGATTGGACAGGCCAAAGGACCTCTTCTGAACTGCATGATTCATGGTCTAGTCTCTCCTCAAAGCTGAATTGCTTCAATCCTGCCAAATTCCTGATGAATCTCCTCTGCACCCTCTCTAATGTAGTCACATCCTTCCTATTGTGTGATGACCAGAACTGCACGTAGTACTCCAACTGTGGCCTAACTAATATTACACAGAGCCCCATCATAATCTTTTGTATTCAGTGCCTTGACTAATAAAGGCAGTTCATCCATTTGCCTTCTTAACCACTTGGTCTACCTATGCTGCTGCCTCCAAGGATCTGTGGATATGCACATCTGCTGGGTGTTTTCTTGTTCATATTTCACCTGATGCCATTAGTTTTCATGGGTTTCAAAGTCATTGTTGAGGACACCCCGGACATCTCCCTCCTCTCTGTGTCCCAGTGTACCACCACCTCTGCTGGATCTGTCCTGTCGGTGGGACAGGACATATCCAGAGATGATGATGGTGGTGTCTCGGACAATGTTTGTAAAATATAAACCATCAGTATGACTATGTTAGGCTGTTGATGAACTAGTCTGTGAGAGTCAGTGTTGGCCAAAGTGAGGACTGCAGATGCTGGAGATTAGAGTCGAGAGTGTGGTGCTGGAAAAGCACAGCAGGTCAGGCAGCATCCAAGGAGCAGGAGAGTTGACGTTTTGGGCAAAAGCCCTTCATCAGGAATAGGGCTTTTGCCTGAAATGTCGACTCTTCCAATGTTGGTACAGCCCACAGATGTTAATAAGGACTACTTTTCAGTGTCGACAGGGCTGTGGCTGATGTTGTCACTTCCAGAGTGTAGGTCGAAGACAGATGATCTGTCTGGTTTCACTCCTTTTTTGAGACTTTGTCACAAAATAAACTGAGTGACTTGCCAGGCTATTTCAGAGGCATGTTAGAAACAAACCACATTGTTGTGGGTCTGGAGTCACGTGTATGCCAGACTGGATCAGGATGGCAGAATTCCTTCCCAACAATTGTTTCATGGTCTGCATTAGAATTTTAATTTCAGATTTTGTTGACTTCAAATTCCTCTATCTGCCATGGCAGGATTAAGATAAGGATTCCCAAAACATTAGTTGGTTTCTTGGATTTCTCATCCAGTGATTGTGTGTGTGTTGCAGGTGCACAGTTGTGAGAGATGAAGGTGAGAGGGCTGTATTTTATTCGGTTGTTTTCCTACAAACCCCAAGTGCACTGGGGTGACCTTTTCATTGCACCCGTTTTTGGTTCACACCATTCTCCCCACCAGCCCTCCTAAAACCCCAGGCACCTTTCCCTGCAAGCGTAAAAGATGCAAAACTTGCCGGCACACTACCGTCCCACCTCCATCCAAGGCCCCAAATAGTCCTTCCTGGTGAGAAAGAGGTTCACCTGCATCTCCTGCAATCTGCTGAATGCAGTGCTCCCAATGTGGTCTTCTCTACATCAGGGAGATAAAACATAAACTTAGGACCCATTTCGCCAAGCATTACAGCCAGGCCTGCAGGAGCTGACTAGACCTCCCAGTCACTGTCCAATTTAAAGTCCCCTTTCCAACATGACCATTCTTGGCCTCCTCCATTGCCACAGCGAATCAGACCACACCTGGGCAGCCTACAGCCTGGAGGACTAAACATTGAGTTCTCCAGTTTGAAATATCCTCCCTTCCCATCCCCTCCTCTGTTTCCAGCCCCTTCCCCTCCCTTCCATTCCTCTGATCAGCCCTTCCTCTCAGCTCCGCAGCTCCCCTTACCCCCAGCTAACCCCTGAAGAAGTATTACACCCAAAACGTTGACTTCTCCACCTCCGGATACTGCCTGGGTTGCTGTGTTCTTTCAGCCTCCTGCGTGTGTATCTCCCTGACAGCTCTCTGGCTACCAATGTTTTAATTCCAGTAGTGGCGAGACCAAGCCCTTCTATCAGCCATCATCACATATAGGATGAAAATAAGAACATCTTGTACACACTTGAGATAAAAATAGGAATTTCTGGAAAACTTCAGCATGTCTGACATCATCGTCATCCAGCACAGAAGCAGCCCCTTCAATCCAACCCAAGCCCATGCTGACCATAATCCCAAACTAAACTGGTCCCACCTGCCTACTCCTGGCCTGTATCCCTCCTAACCTTTCCTACTCATGTACTTATCCAAATGACGAGGCCAGACCACTCAAAAACATTCTTAAGCAAGCAGCCCAGACCATAACTTTGCAATTTGTTTCGGTAAGTGTACAGTGAAACTTACCTGGAGTAAGTTAGTGAGGTTGACTACCAGGTTTTAAAATAGACAAAAATGTATTCACAAAATTACATAAGGATTCCTGATGAAGGGCTTTTGCCTGAAACATTGATTTTCCTGCTCCTCAGATGCTGCCTGACCTGCTGCAAAAGCCTCCCCCATAACTCCCCTCCATCCCCTTTACCTGCAGCTCCCCTGACCCCCAGCTAACCCCTGAAGAAGTATTACACCCAAAACGTTGACTTCTCCACCTCCGGATACTGCCTGGGTTGCTGTGTTCTTTCAGCCTCCTGCGTGTGTATCTCCCTGACAGCTCTCTGGCTACCAATGTTTTAATTCCAGTAGTGGCGAGACCAAGCCCTTCTATCAGCCATCATCACATATAGGATGAAAATAAGAACATCTTGTACACGTTTGACACAAAAATAGGAATTTCTGGAAAACTTCAGCATGTCTGACATCATCGTCATCCAGCACAGAAGCAGCCCCTTCAATCCAACCCAAGCCCATGCTGACCATAATCCCAAACTAAACTGGTCCCACCTGCCTACTCCTGGCCTGTATCCCTCCTAACCTTTCCTACTCATGTACTTATCCAAATGACGAGGCCAGACCACTCAAAAACATTCTTAAGCAAGCAGCCCAGACCATAACTTTGCAATTTGTTTCGGTAAGTGTACAGTGAAAATTACCTGGAGTAAGTTAGTGAGGTTGACTACCAGGTTTTAAAATAGACAAAAATGTATTCACAAAATTACATAAGGATTCCTGATGAAGGGCTTTTGCCTGAAACATTGATTTTCCTGCTCCTCAGATGCTGCCTGACCTGCTGCATTTTTCCAGCATCACTCTAATCTTGACTCTAATCTCCAGCATCTCAGTACCCACTTTCGCCTACTCAGCTAGAGAGCTGACCACTCCCCTTTCATTATACACATCACTTCTAAAACATGACCACTTTAGCCTGAAGTCTCATCTGTTTACATATAGACATTAGGCCTCTCAACATCCTTTTTCATCTCTGCACCAAACTAGTCACCTTGGAGCCGGGAGGGTTTATGACCCCACTGGAAAAATCAAGGACACAGTATCCTTGAGAAAAGGAACAACTTTTGGAAAAAAGGGACCAGCTTTGTGACACTTTTAAATATTGTAATTGTACCCACATCCACCAGGTCCTCAGGAAGTTCATTCCATACACAAACCAACCTCTGAGTACAAACTTTGCCCCTCATATCTTGTTTAAATCTCTTTCCTCTCACCTTAAAAATGTGTTCCCAGCCTTGAAATCCCACATCTTCGTGAAAAGATAACTACTATTAACTCTATGTATACCCCTCATTATTTTATGAACTTCTATAAAGTCACCTCTCAAGCTCCTCTGCTCCATGAGAAAGTCGCAGCATATTCAGCTTTTCTTTATAATTCAAACCTTCCACCCCCAGCAACACTCTAGCAAATCTCTTCTGAACCCTCTCCAGCTGAACTTTGTTCCTGTAACTGAGTGATCACAACTGGACACAGTATTCCAAAAGAGGTCTCACCAATGTCCCGTACAGTCTGAACATCACTTCCCACCTCCTATACTCAAAGCATCTGTGGAGAAAAATCAAAGATCACATTTCGAGTTGCGTGACCCTTCCTCAGAACAGATTCTCACAGCATCCGCAGTATTTCCAGTTTTTATTTTGTACTCTTTTGAGTTGGGTTTGTTAAGTCGGGATTTCCGTTATTCCATATTCTCTTCTTGTATCCCTGACATAAGATCTCGGAATATGACAAGGTCTTTAAGGTTCATGGGGAATCACCAACAAATCTCCCCTGGTGAGTACCCTTAGTAACAGGCAATGGCCTGCTGAGCTGGACCTCATAACCTGAGCCCTTTATAAAGCAGGTCCAGGGATGGGACGACAGAACTGTCTGTCAGAGCAGGGACAGCCAGTGTGTGCCATGAGTAGTGGCTCTATTTTGGTGCTCAACAATAAATGATGGACTTTTTCAGTTAGTTCCCTGTGTTATTACAAAGAGATTTCACAAGGATTTATTAGAGGATGGAATTGGGACTGACTGTCCAGAGGGTAGCAGAATCTGTAATAACATTGTAAAAGGATTAAAATGCTGTTGGGGACTGAAATACACCAGAGCTGGAAAGGTTTGTCATTTGGTTTTAGTTTCATCTTTATTACATTGTTCAAGCATCTCATCATTGGCATTTTTTGCCGTTTTTACTGATTTTTTTTCTGAGCTGAATGATTACTGCTTTACATATCTCTTACAATGGTTCAAACTCTTTCCTGTCAGCACATTTTGTCATCAATGACAGAAAGGAAGTCTGAAGAATAGTGAAATGATGGGGCAGATGGATGAAAACTGATTGTTTCCAGTCGCTGACAGTCTCGAACAAGAGGTCAGAGAGAAACAATTCAATATAAGAGCTTTATAATAGGAGATTTGCATCACAGAAAGAATAGCGCAGCCATGGATTCATTTCTAGAGTCAGTGCTTCAGAGACAATCTCCATCAATATCGACTTTCAATAGGAGAGCAAGAGAGTCAGAAGGGAAACGGGAATATGCTGAGTAAATGAACCTTCCATGAGCTGCCTGAGCTGAAGGCTGTGTCTGAGGATTGTATTTTCTATGGGACTTCTTTCTTTCTGTGAGTTCTTTAGTTACAGTGTTCATTACTCACCCTCTGAGAGGGCTGGAGGTGATCGGTCAGGTTTAACTCAAGGGTTAGATTTCTGACTCCACAGCTGCTCGATACTGGCAGGAGGTCTTCAGCTCTGTATAACAAATGACGACCACTTGCATCCCCACCAATAGGTTCAATGACATATGTTTGATTATTGAACACAATCACAGCACTGCAGAAGAGAAACAAACAAAGATAGAGAGAAAACAATCCTTGTAACCTTTACCCTGTTGAATAATATTACAACACAGCAGTGAACTCTTCTGTAATTAAACCAAACACCCAGAAAAGCTCACCTCATCTTGTAATCTGTTAAATTGAGTGACAGTGAACTCTCAAATTCCACTATTTAAAGAACATAATATCAATTTATCCTTTAACTCTAAAAGTGAACATTAAACAACTATTCACAACTCTAAATCCCCCTTCCTCTTAACTGCTTATTATCTGCCTCCACTCTATAACAATATGTTGTTCCAATAAAACTCTTATGAAAATTAAATCAACATAATTTCAAAATCACACAGCAGCTATCATTTTTGGTGTCTGTCTTCTTATGGCTGAAGATCTTCCTGAGTCATCTTCTTTCTTTTTACTGCGAATAAGTTTCCTCCAAAAAGGTGCCTTTGATGGAGAGTGTTTCCTAATTTCTTGGGTCTCTCTCTCTCTCTCTCTCTCAATGACAGTTGCTCTGTCTGATTTTTTATATCCCCAACATTGGATCATCTCATTGGTTCAATGTTGGCAAACAATAAATTCAAACTTGGTTGGGTTTTATATCCTGGGGCATAATTTAAGATGATTGATTAAATTCAAATTATTGTCAAAATAGCAACTAAAGCTCAGGTATCCATTTCACAGCCAAGTGTTACATATTTTCAATTTTCTCGTAAACTCTTGAGACTGACATCTAGTCATATACACAGGTGCTTGTCGTCCCTCAGTTCAGAACAGCATTCACACTCTTAAGAGTGCAGTACACACCTTCAACTTCTTAACAATAAACACATCCCAGTATAGTTTCACAGTAATTGATCCTCACACTGCTGAATAAACACATCCCAGTATAGTTACACAGTAATTGATCCTCACACTGCTGAATAAACACATCCCAGTATAATTACACAGTAAGTGACCCTCACCCTGCTGAATAAACACATCCCAGTACAGTTACACAGTGAGTGACCCTCATCCTGCTGAATAAACACATCCCAGCACAGTCCCACAGTGAGTGATCCTGCCAAGGGAACATCTTACAGGCTAAAATGTTCTATATCTAAATCCAGTTTAAAACCTGAGAAGAAATAGTCAGATTGTTTACCTGAAACCTGAGCACATGCTTGCAGAGACCTGGGATCCAGGGAATTTTCTCACAGATCCCATGTAGTAACAGCGATACTGTAGGAAAATACATCTCAGCATTAAACCTCCTGATACTGGCAATATCACAAGACTAGGTTCTAATCCAACAGGTTTATTTGAGCTTTCAGCTTTCGGAGCACTGCTTCTTTGTCAGGTAGCTACCTGATGAAGAAACAGCAGTCCAAAACCTTGTACAGGTAAGCGACCCTTTATCTGAAGTTCCAAAATCCAAAATGGTGGTGGGAGGGAAAGTGAGATAATTCTGACTTCAATGTATGACATGTGAGAATAAATCTGAGAATGAAACACAGAGTTGTTTGTGTTTCTGTTCCAATAATCACTCACTGCACTCTTGAATGCCTCACTCGTACCTGCCTCCACCATATTTCCACAGCACGGAGGCTCAGTGGTTAGCACAACTGCCTCACAGTGCTGGAGGCCTAGGTTTGATTCCAGCCTTGCGTAACTGTGTGGAGTTTGCAGAACAACAAAAACAAGAGAGCACTAAAGGATGATGCAGCACAGGAACAGGCCCTTCAGCCCTTCAAACCTGTGCCAACACATTTTGTTCTTCTATACTAAAACTGTCTTCAGTTACAGGATCCATATCTCTCTGTTCACTTCCTATTCATGTACTCGTCCACATGCTTCTTGAAAGCTGCTATTTTGTCTGCTTGCACCACCTCCTTGAGCAGCACTCACTGCCCTTTGTGTGAAAAATTTGCCTCATACATCTCTTTTAAACTTGCCCCCCTCACATCTTGAACCTGTGTCCCCTAGTAATTGACCCCTCCCACCCTGGGAAAAAGCCTCATACTTTCCACTCTATCCACGCCATTCACAATCTTACAAAACTTCTATTAGGTCGCCCCCGTCAACCTCCTGCATTCCAGTGAAAGCAAACCCAGTCTGTCCAACCTTTCTTCATAGCTACAACCCCCAGGCCAGGCAACATCCTGGTAAACATTTTCTGGACCCTCTCCAAGGCATCCGTCTGATAGTGTGGTGGCCAGAATTGTACGCATTATACCAAGTGTGGCGTAACTAAAGTTCTATAAAGTGTTATGGACGAGACCTGACCTCCTCGAAATCTTTTAGAAAGATAGCCTGTACCCTAACCTTTTCTTATTTTAAAGGTAAATGTGAAGTGTATGTTCCAGATGTGATGCAACTGGTTAAACTACTCGACATTAAGCAACACGCAATTTAAACACGATAGTTAAAATACAAACAAAATAAAGAGGAATTTAAAATTCCATAACTATTGACAGACGTAACCAAATAACAGTGCATTGAGTATGGAAGTTGGGATTTCATGTTATAGAGTCAGAGATGTCCAGGATGGAAACAGACCCTTCGGTCAAACCCGTCCATGCCAACCAGATGTCCTAACCCAATCAAGTCCCTTTTGTCAGCACTTGGCCAATATCCCTCTCAAGTCTTCCTGTTCATATATCCATCCCGATTAAATGCTGTAATTGTACCAGCCTCTGCCCTTCATCATCCTATGCTTAATACTCTGACCAATAAAGGAAAACATACCAAATGCCTTCTTCACTATCCCATCTACCTGTGACTCTATTTTCTAGGAACTTTGAAACTATACCCCAATGTCTCTTTGTCCTGAGGACCTTACCATTAACTGTGTAAGTCCTGCTCTGATTTGCTTTTCCAAAATGCAGCACCTCATACTTATCAGGTCTCTAATCTGAAAAGCAACCCTCCATCACCACCCTCTGTCTTCTACCTTCCAGCCGGTTATGTATCCAAATGGCTTGTTATCCCTGTATTCCATGAGATCTCACTTTGTTAACCAGTCTCCCATGCCTTACTGAAGTCCATATAGATCACGTCCACAACTCTGCCCGCATCAATCGTCTTTGTTACTTCTTCAAAAAAACTCAATCAAGTTCGTGAAACATGATTTCCCAAACACAAAGCAATGCTGACTATTCCTGATCTATCCTTGTCTTTCTAAATGGATGTAAATACTGTCCCTCAGGATTCCCTCCAACAACTTGCCCATCACCTATGTCAGGCACCTATTTTGTTATCTGGCTTTTCCTTACCATATTTCTTAAAGAAGTGAGTGAACCATGTTACCCAACCTCCAGTCTTCCGGCACCTCACCTGTGACTATCGATGATACAAATATCTCAGTAAGGGGCCCAGCAATCACTTCCCTAGCTTCCCACTGAGTACAGGGGTACACTTGATCATGTTCTGGGAGCTTATACGCTTTTATGCATTTCAAGACATCCAGCACCTCCTCCTATTTAATATGAACCTTTTTCAAGATGTCACCATCTATTTCCCCATGTTCTATATCTTCCATGTCCTTCTCCACAGTAAATGCTGATGCAAAATACTCGTTTAGTATCTCCTACATCTTTTGCAGCCCCACACATAGGCTGCCTTGCTGATCTTTGAGGGGCCCTATTCTCTTCCTAGTTACTATTTTGTCCTTATTGTATTTATAAAAACCTTTGGTTTATCATTAGCCCTATTTGCCAAAGCTGTCTCATGTCCCCTTTTGCCCTCCTGATTTCCCTCTGAAGTATACCCCTACTGCCTTCATATTCCCAAGGATTCACTCAATCTCTCCTGCCTTTACCTGACATAGGAGAAAGTGAGGACTGCAGATGCTGGGGATCAGAGCTGAAAATGTGTTGCTGGAAAAGCACAGCAGGTCAGGCAGCATCCAAGGAACAGGAGAATCGACGTTTCGGGCATAAGCCCTTCTTCAGGAAAAAGGGCTTTACCTGACATAAGCTTCCCTCTTTTTCTTAACTGAAACCTCAATTTCTCTAGTCATCCAGCATTCCCTATACCTACCGGCCTTTCCTTTCAGCCTAACAGGAATCTACTGTCTCTGGACTCTCGTTATCTCATTTCTGAAGGCTTCCCATTTTCCAGCTGTCCCTTTACTTGCGAACATCTGACCCCAGTCAGCTTTTGAAAGTTCTTGCCTCACACCATCAAAATTAGCTTTCCTCTAATTTCGAACTTCAACCTTTAGATCCCATCTATCCGTTGCCATCACTATTTTAAAACTGATATAATTATGGTCCCTGGCCCCAACATGCTCCCCTACTGACAC
The DNA here is from genome assembly GCF_004010195.1 of Chiloscyllium plagiosum. Taxonomy (NCBI): domain Eukaryota; kingdom Metazoa; phylum Chordata; class Chondrichthyes; order Orectolobiformes; family Hemiscylliidae; genus Chiloscyllium; species Chiloscyllium plagiosum. The sequence continues at coordinate 16,061 of NW_025214621.1, read as the reverse complement.
CTCAGTCACCTCCTTATTTCCCAAAAGCAGGTCAAGGTTTGCACCTTCTTCTGTCGATACATCCACATACTGAATCAGAAAATGTTCTTGCATACACTTAACAAATTCCTCTTCATTTAAACCCTTAACATGATGGCAGTGCCAGTCTATGATTAGATTCCTTACAGTTTGAAAATAGGCCATGTGGCCCAGCAAGTCCACACCGACACTCTGAAGCATAACCCAGACTCATTTCCACCTAACACTACAGGCAATTCACCTGTCCTGCACATCTTTGGACTGTTTAATTTATTAGTCCTACCTTGTTCTCTGCTCTGTCCCTGCCTGTTCTGATTGTTTGACTCGCTTCTTTTCCCAACTGCCCTTCCAATTTAGGTGCAATCCATTCTTCTTGTACAGGTGACTTCTACCCCTGAAGAGATTCCAATGATCCAAAAATATGAACTCTTCTCCCTTGCACCAGGTCCTCAGCCATACATTTATCTGCTCTATCCTCCTATTCCTACTCTCAGGAGCTCGCAGCACCGAGAGTAATCCAGATATTACTACACTCATGGACCTCATTTTTAAATTCCTGCTTAACTTTCTGTATTATCCCTTCAGAATTTCAACCTTTTCCTTTCCTATGTCATTGATTCCAATATGTACAATGACCTCCTGCTGGTCCCTCTCCCCTTTGAGGACACTCTGCACCCTCTCTGAGACATCCTTGATCCTGGCAACAGGAAGGCAACACATCATTCTGATTTTTCACTGATGGCCGTAGAAACGTCTGTCTGTGCCTCTGACTTGAGAATCCTCTATCATAATCGATCGCTTGGAATCCAAAGTACTCCTTATTACATTCGAGCCTACCTTGATAACAGAAACTTGGCTTTTCATTTCCCTGAGAGTCCATCACCCCTACATTTTCTAAAGCAGCATAATTGTTTGAAATGGGAAGAGCCACAGAAGACTCCTGCACTACCTGCATAACTCTCCTACCTTTCCTGGAGTTAACCCATCTATCCGACTGTATCTGTAGCCTTTCTCCCTTCCTATAACTGCCATCCATCACACCTCATTGCTCTTGTAAATTCCTCATTGCCTCCAACTGTCACTCCAAATGATCCATTCGATCTGAGAGGATTCACAACGAAAGACATATCCTGCAGCCATAATCCTCAGTAACCTGTAAATTCTCCCACACCCAACAAGAAGAGCATTTACTAAAGGCCATCTTTGCTCCTTTACAATCTACAGACCCCAAAAATAGCCCCATCTTATTGCTCTAAAAAAAATTTCTCCAGGCTAACTTCATACTTATGTCTTATATTTTTAAGGTTTAATCAAGATACAGATCTCAATAAACATATAATCAAGAAAGAAACCACTCTACCCACTACTGTAGACTTACAGCAAGGTTACACTTTAAAAACTATACACTTACCTGATCCTGTGCTGTGAGCTCTCCCACACAGGTTCCTCCAAGATCAGTTATGAATTTTACTGTTTGTTAAGTTTTGTTAGACACACTCCGATGTCCAGACATCCATGAATTCCAACAGCAAATGCAGTAACTGCGCAGATTCACTGCTGTTAACCCACAGATTCACTGCTGTGTCAGTTAGCATTGTGGGTTTCTTTCTCTCCTTCACTGATCATGTGCTGTGTGTTGCCTGTCCTTCTCCCTTTTCAAAGTGCTGTTGTTTTGACGTTTTTTCACCAAAGTTCCAAAACAATGCAACAGCATACAGAACAGTAATTGCTGCTCTTGGAATTCAAGGAAATCACGTTGAACTCCTAAAATACCTAAAAGAAAGAGCAGCTCTTACAGCCACAATTTTTTCCCGTCCTCCATCTTGAATTACCCAGAATGTTGCGGTTGTACAGGACATTGGTTAGGCCGCTTTTGGAATACTGTGTGTAATTCTGGTCTTGTTGCTGGAAGAAGGATGTTTTGAAAAATGAAAGTGTTCAGAAAAGATTTATAAATATGTTAGTGGATTTGGGCTGTAGGGAGATGGTTACTTTCCTTGGACCATCGGAGGCTGAGGGTCGACCTTATAGGGGTTTATAAGATCACAAGGGGAATGGATAGGGTAAATAGACAAAGTCTTTTCCCTGGGGTGGGGAGTCTAAATCTGGAGGGCGTAGGTTTAAGATGAGAGGGAGCAAATTTAACAGGGACCTAAAGGGCAACTTCTTCACACAGAGGGTGATGCGTGTACAGAATGAGCTGCCAGAGGAAGTGGTGGAAGACTTTACAAGTGCAACATTTAACAAGCATCCAATGGGTATATGGATAGGAAGGGTTTAGAGGGATATGGGCCAAATGCTGGCAAATGGGATTAGGTTAATTTAGGATATCTGTTCAGCATTGATGAGTTGGACCAAAGGGTATGTTTCCATGGTTTATGTCTCTATGACTCTACAGTAGATACAGTACCTATTAATAATTAACTGTTCCAATATGGTAACATCCCACAAACACACTCCTTTGCAAAAAGGCAAATTCATACACAGATTCTTACATGCCATTCTCCAAGCTTTGAGGAGACAACATCAAGAGAGATTTCAGCGAAAGTAGCAGCTCGGAATCATTCACTGAAATTTCTAATTCTTCTGGGACCCCAAACAGCTTCTGATTGCTAATGTTAAAAAAAATCGCTTGGTCTGTGAGAACTGGCCACTCCCATTCAAGCTGCTTCTCTTGTTCCAACCTTTTAAAAAAAACAAATCTAAAGGCCTCCTCAATTGTTTACTTCGGCCATCTCCAGTAGCTGGTTCCACGCCTCTGCCTTCAAAACCTCTCTCCAAAAAAAAAATCCCAGGGACAAAATGACCTTTTTAAAATGACAAAATTGTCACAAAAGCTGCAGCATAACTTGCCTATCCTGATACTCAGTGCCCCTCCCAATGAAGGCAAGCATGCCGGAAGCCTTTTTCTTTTAACCATCTTATCTATCTGTGCTGCCACCTTCAGTAATCTGTGGACCTGCACATCCAGATCCCTCTGCAAATCAATACTCTGAAGGGTTCTGCCGTTCACTGTATAATTTCCACCTGTATTTGACCTTCCAAAATGTATTACCTCGCATTTATCTGGCTTAATCTCCATCTGTCATTTTTCTGCGCATGCCTCCAACCGTTCTATGCTCTCTCTCTCGTCTCTCGCGCGCTCTCTGTCTCTCGCTCTCTCTCTCGCTCTCGCGCTTTTGCGCTCTCTCTCTCGTCTCTCGCGCGCTCTCTGTCTCTCGCTCTCTCTCTCGCTCTCGCGCTTTTGCGCTCTCTCTCTCGTCTCTCGCGCGCTCTCTGTCTCTCGCTCTCTCTCTCGCTCTCGCGCTTTTGCGCTCTCTCTCTCGTCTCTCGCGCGCTCTCTGTCTCTCGCTCTCTCTCTCGCTCTCGCGCTTTTGCGCTCTCTCTCTCGTCTCTCGCGCGCTCTCTGTCTCTCGCTCTCTCTCTCGCTCTCGCGCTTTTGCGCTCTCTCTCTCGTCTCTCGCGCGCTCTCTGTCTCTCGCTCTCTCTCTCGCTCTCGCGCTTTTGCGCTCTCTCTCTCGTCTCTCGCGCGCTCTCTGTCTCTCGCTCTCTCTCTCGCTCTCGCGCTTTTGCGCTCTCTCTCTCGTCTCTCGCGCGCTCTCTGTCTCTCGCTCTCTCTCTCGCTCTCGCGCTTTTGCGCTCTCTCTCTCGTCTCTCGCGCGCTCTCTGTCTCTCGCTCTCTCTCTCGCTCTCGCGCTTTTGCGCTCTCTCTCTCGTCTCTCGCGCGCTCTCTGTCTCTCGCTCTCTCTCTCGCTCTCGCGCTTTTGCGCTCTCTCTCTCGTCTCTCGCGCGCTCTCTGTCTCTCGCTCTCTCTCTCGCTCTCGCGCTTTTGCGCTCTCTCTCTCGTCTCTCGCGCGCTCTCTGTCTCTCGCTCTCTCTCTCGCTCTCGCGCTTTTGCGCTCTCTCTCTCGTCTCTCGCGCGCTCTCTGTCTCTCGCTCTCTCTCTCGCTCTCGCGCTTTTGCGCTCTCTCTCTCGTCTCTCGCGCGCTCTCTGTCTCTCGCTCTCTCTCTCGCTCTCGCGCTTTTGCGCTCTCTCTCTCGTCTCTCGCGCGCTCTCTGTCTCTCGCTCTCTCTCTCGCTCTCGCGCTTTTGCGCTCTCTCTCTCGTCTCTCGCGCGCTCTCTGTCTCTCGCTCTCTCTCTCGCTCTCGCGCTTTTGCGCTCTCTCTCTCGTCTCTCGCGCGCTCTCTGTCTCTCGCTCTCTCTCTCGCTCTCGCGCTTTTGCGCTCTCTCTCTCGTCTCTCGCGCGCTCTCTGTCTCTCGCTCTCTCTCTCGCTCTCGCGCTTTTGCGCTCTCTCTCTCGTCTCTCGCGCGCTCTCTGTCTCTCGCTCTCTCTCTCGCTCTCGCGCTTTTGCGCTCTCTCTCTCGTCTCTCGCGCGCTCTCTGTCTCTCGCTCTCTCTCTCGCTCTCGCGCTTTTGCGCTCTCTCTCTCGTCTCTCGCGCGCTCTCTGTCTCTCGCTCTCTCTCTCGCTCTCGCGCTTTTGCGCTCTCTCTCTCGTCTCTCGCGCGCTCTCTGTCTCTCGCTCTCTCTCTCGCTCTCGCGCTTTTGCGCTCTCTCTCTCGTCTCTCGCGCGCTCTCTGTCTCTCGCTCTCTCTCTCGCTCTCGCGCTTTTGCGCTCTCTCTCTCGTCTCTCGCGCGCTCTCTGTCTCTCGCTCTCTCTCTCGCTCTCGCGCTTTTGCGCTCTCTCTCTCGTCTCTCGCGCGCTCTCTGTCTCTCGCTCTCTCTCTCGCTCTCGCGCTTTTGCGCTCTCTCTCTCGTCTCTCGCGCGCTCTCTGTCTCTCGCTCTCTCTCTCGCTCTCGCGCTTTTGCGCTCTCTCTCTCGTCTCTCGCGCGCTCTCTGTCTCTCGCTCTCTCTCTCGCTCTCGCGCTTTTGCGCTCTCTCTCTCGTCTCTCGCGCGCTCTCTGTCTCTCGCTCTCTCTCTCGCTCTCGCGCTTTTGCGCTCTCTCTCTCGTCTCTCGCGCGCTCTCTGTCTCTCGCTCTCTCTCTCGCTCTCGCGCTTTTGCGCTCTCTCTCTCGTCTCTCGCGCGCTCTCTGTCTCTCGCTCTCTCTCTCGCTCTCGCGCTTTTGCGCTCTCTCTCTCGTCTCTCGCGCGCTCTCTGTCTCTCGCTCTCTCTCTCGCTCTCGCGCTTTTGCGCTCTCTCTCTCGTCTCTCGCGCGCTCTCTGTCTCTCGCTCTCTCTCTCGCTCTCGCGCTTTTGCGCTCTCTCTCTCGTCTCTCGCGCGCTCTCTGTCTCTCGCTCTCTCTCTCGCTCTCGCGCTTTTGCGCTCTCTCTCTCGTCTCTCGCGCGCTCTCTGTCTCTCGCTCTCTCTCTCGCTCTCGCGCTTTTGCGCTCTCTCTCTCGTCTCTCGCGCGCTCTCTGTCTCTCGCTCTCTCTCTCGCTCTCGCGCTTTTGCGCTCTCTCTCTCGTCTCTCGCGCGCTCTCTGTCTCTCGCTCTCTCTCTCGCTCTCGCGCTTTTGCGCTCTCTCTCTCGTCTCTCGCGCGCTCTCTGTCTCTCGCTCTCTCTCTCGCTCTCGCGCTTTTGCGCTCTCTCTCTCGTCTCTCGCGCGCTCTCTGTCTCTCGCTCTCTCTCTCGCTCTCGCGCTTTTGCGCTCTCTCTCTCGTCTCTCGCGCGCTCTCTGTCTCTCGCTCTCTCTCTCGCTCTCGCGCTTTTGCGCTCTCTCTCTCGTCTCTCGCGCGCTCTCTGTCTCTCGCTCTCTCTCTCGCTCTCGCGCTTTTGCGCTCTCTCTCTCGTCTCTCGCGCGCTCTCTGTCTCTCGCTCTCTCTCTCGCTCTCGCGCTTTTGCGCTCTCTCTCTCGTCTCTCGCGCGCTCTCTGTCTCTCGCTCTCTCTCTCGCTCTCGCGCTTTTGCGCTCTCTCTCTCGTCTCTCGCGCGCTCTCTGTCTCTCGCTCTCTCTCTCGCTCTCGCGCTTTTGCGCTCTCTCTCTCGTCTCTCGCGCGCTCTCTGTCTCTCGCTCTCTCTCTCGCTCTCGCGCTTTTGCGCTCTCTCTCTCGTCTCTCGCGCGCTCTCTGTCTCTCGCTCTCTCTCTCGCTCTCGCGCTTTTGCGCTCTCTCTCTCGTCTCTCGCGCGCTCTCTGTCTCTCGCTCTCTCTCTCGCTCTCGCGCTTTTGCGCTCTCTCTCTCGTCTCTCGCGCGCTCTCTGTCTCTCGCTCTCTCTCTCGCTCTCGCGCTTTTGCGCTCTCTCTCTCGTCTCTCGCGCGCTCTCTGTCTCTCGCTCTCTCTCTCGCTCTCGCGCTTTTGCGCTCTCTCTCTCGTCTCTCGCGCGCTCTCTGTCTCTCGCTCTCTCTCTCGCTCTCGCGCTTTTGCGCTCTCTCTCTCGTCTCTCGCGCGCTCTCTGTCTCTCGCTCTCTCTCTCGCTCTCGCGCTTTTGCGCTCTCTCTCTCGTCTCTCGCGCGCTCTCTGTCTCTCGCTCTCTCTCTCGCTCTCGCGCTTTTGCGCTCTCTCTCTCGTCTCTCGCGCGCTCTCTGTCTCTCGCTCTCTCTCTCGCTCTCGCGCTTTTGCGCTCTCTCTCTCGTCTCTCGCGCGCTCTCTGTCTCTCGCTCTCTCTCTCGCTCTCGCGCTTTTGCGCTCTCTCTCTCGTCTCTCGCGCGCTCTCTGTCTCTCGCTCTCTCTCTCGCTCTCGCGCTTTTGCGCTCTCTCTCTCGTCTCTCGCGCGCTCTCTGTCTCTCGCTCTCTCTCTCGCTCTCGCGCTTTTGCGCTCTCTCTCTCGTCTCTCGCGCGCTCTCTGTCTCTCGCTCTCTCTCTCGCTCTCGCGCTTTTGCGCTCTCTCTCTCGTCTCTCGCGCGCTCTCTGTCTCTCGCTCTCTCTCTCGCTCTCGCGCTTTTGCGCTCTCTCTCTCGTCTCTCGCGCGCTCTCTGTCTCTCGCTCTCTCTCTCGCTCTCGCGCTTTTGCGCTCTCTCTCTCGTCTCTCGCGCGCTCTCTGTCTCTCGCTCTCTCTCTCGCTCTCGCGCTTTTGCGCTCTCTCTCTCGTCTCTCGCGCGCTCTCTGTCTCTCGCTCTCTCTCTCGCTCTCGCGCTTTTGCGCTCTCTCTCTCGTCTCTCGCGCGCTCTCTGTCTCTCGCTCTCTCTCTCGCTCTCGCGCTTTTGCGCTCTCTCTCTCGTCTCTCGCGCGCTCTCTGTCTCTCGCTCTCTCTCTCGCTCTCGCGCTTTTGCGCTCTCTCTCTCGTCTCTCGCGCGCTCTCTGTCTCTCGCTCTCTCTCTCGCTCTCGCGCTTTTGCGCTCTCTCTCTCGTCTCTCGCGCGCTCTCTGTCTCTCGCTCTCTCTCTCGCTCTCGCGCTTTTGCGCTCTCTCTCTCGTCTCTCGCGCGCTCTCTGTCTCTCGCTCTCTCTCTCGCTCTCGCGCTTTTGCGCTCTCTCTCTCGTCTCTCGCGCGCTCTCTGTCTCTCGCTCTCTCTCTCGCTCTCGCGCTTTTGCGCTCTCTCTCTCGTCTCTCGCGCGCTCTCTGTCTCTCGCTCTCTCTCTCGCTCTCGCGCTTTTGCGCTCTCTCTCTCGTCTCTCGCGCGCTCTCTGTCTCTCGCTCTCTCTCTCGCTCTCGCGCTTTTGCGCTCTCTCTCTCGTCTCTCGCGCGCTCTCTGTCTCTCGCTCTCTCTCTCGCTCTCGCGCTTTTGCGCTCTCTCTCTCGTCTCTCGCGCGCTCTCTGTCTCTCGCTCTCTCTCTCGCTCTCGCGCTTTTGCGCTCTCTCTCTCGTCTCTCGCGCGCTCTCTGTCTCTCGCTCTCTCTCTCGCTCTCGCGCTTTTGCGCTCTCTCTCTCGTCTCTCGCGCGCTCTCTGTCTCTCGCTCTCTCTCTCGCTCTCGCGCTTTTGCGCTCTCTCTCTCGTCTCTCGCGCGCTCTCTGTCTCTCGCTCTCTCTCTCGCTCTCGCGCTTTTGCGCTCTCTCTCTCGTCTCTCGCGCGCTCTCTGTCTCTCGCTCTCTCTCTCGCTCTCGCGCTTTTGCGCTCTCTCTCTCGTCTCTCGCGCGCTCTCTGTCTCTCGCTCTCTCTCTCGCTCTCGCGCTTTTGCGCTCTCTCTCTCGTCTCTCGCGCGCTCTCTGTCTCTCGCTCTCTCTCTCGCTCTCGCGCTTTTGCGCTCTCTCTCTCGTCTCTCGCGCGCTCTCTGTCTCTCGCTCTCTCTCTCGCTCTCGCGCTTTTGCGCTCTCTCTCTCGTCTCTCGCGCGCTCTCTGTCTCTCGCTCTCTCTCTCGCTCTCGCGCTTTTGCGCTCTCTCTCTCGTCTCTCGCGCGCTCTCTGTCTCTCGCTCTCTCTCTCGCTCTCGCGCTTTTGCGCTCTCTCTCTCGTCTCTCGCGCGCTCTCTGTCTCTCGCTCTCTCTCTCGCTCTCGCGCTTTTGCGCTCTCTCTCTCGTCTCTCGCGCGCTCTCTGTCTCTCGCTCTCTCTCTCGCTCTCGCGCTTTTGCGCTCTCTCTCTCGTCTCTCGCGCGCTCTCTGTCTCTCGCTCTCTCTCTCGCTCTCGCGCTTTTGCGCTCTCTCTCTCGTCTCTCGCGCGCTCTCTGTCTCTCGCTCTCTCTCTCGCTCTCGCGCTTTTGCGCTCTCTCTCTCGTCTCTCGCGCGCTCTCTGTCTCTCGCTCTCTCTCTCGCTCTCGCGCTTTTGCGCTCTCTCTCTCGTCTCTCGCGCGCTCTCTGTCTCTCGCTCTCTCTCTCGCTCTCGCGCTTTTGCGCTCTCTCTCTCGTCTCTCGCGCGCTCTCTGTCTCTCGCTCTCTCTCTCGCTCTCGCGCTTTTGCGCTCTCTCTCTCGTCTCTCGCGCGCTCTCTGTCTCTCGCTCTCTCTCTCGCTCTCGCGCTTTTGCGCTCTCTCTCTCGTCTCTCGCGCGCTCTCTGTCTCTCGCTCTCTCTCTCGCTCTCGCGCTTTTGCGCTCTCTCTCTCGTCTCTCGCGCGCTCTCTGTCTCTCGCTCTCTCTCTCGCTCTCGCGCTTTTGCGCTCTCTCTCTCGTCTCTCGCGCGCTCTCTGTCTCTCGCTCTCTCTCTCGCTCTCGCGCTTTTGCGCTCTCTCTCTCGTCTCTCGCGCGCTCTCTGTCTCTCGCTCTCTCTCTCGCTCTCGCGCTTTTGCGCTCTCTCTCTCGTCTCTCGCGCGCTCTCTGTCTCTCGCTCTCTCTCTCGCTCTCGCGCTTTTGCGCTCTCTCTCTCGTCTCTCGCGCGCTCTCTGTCTCTCGCTCTCTCTCTCGCTCTCGCGCTTTTGCGCTCTCTCTCTCGTCTCTCGCGCGCTCTCTGTCTCTCGCTCTCTCTCTCGCTCTCGCGCTTTTGCGCTCTCTCTCTCGTCTCTCGCGCGCTCTCTGTCTCTCGCTCTCTCTCTCGCTCTCGCGCTTTTGCGCTCTCTCTCTCGTCTCTCGCGCGCTCTCTGTCTCTCGCTCTCTCTCTCGCTCTCGCGCTTTTGCGCTCTCTCTCTCGTCTCTCGCGCGCTCTCTGTCTCTCGCTCTCTCTCTCGCTCTCGCGCTTTTGCGCTCTCTCTCTCGTCTCTCGCGCGCTCTCTGTCTCTCGCTCTCTCTCTCGCTCTCGCGCTTTTGCGCTCTCTCTCTCGTCTCTCGCGCGCTCTCTGTCTCTCGCTCTCTCTCTCGCTCTCGCGCTTTTGCGCTCTCTCTCTCGTCTCTCGCGCGCTCTCTGTCTCTCGCTCTCTCTCTCGCTCTCGCGCTTTTGCGCTCTCTCTCTCGTCTCTCGCGCGCTCTCTGTCTCTCGCTCTCTCTCTCGCTCTCGCGCTTTTGCGCTCTCTCTCTCGTCTCTCGCGCGCTCTCTGTCTCTCGCTCTCTCTCTCGCTCTCGCGCTTTTGCGCTCTCTCTCTCGTCTCTCGCGCGCTCTCTGTCTCTCGCTCTCTCTCTCGCTCTCGCGCTTTTGCGCTCTCTCTCTCGTCTCTCGCGCGCTCTCTGTCTCTCGCTCTCTCTCTCGCTCTCGCGCTTTTGCGCTCTCTCTCTCGTCTCTCGCGCGCTCTCTGTCTCTCGCTCTCTCTCTCGCTCTCGCGCTTTTGCGCTCTCTCTCTCGTCTCTCGCGCGCTCTCTGTCTCTCGCTCTCTCTCTCGCTCTCGCGCTTTTGCGCTCTCTCTCTCGTCTCTCGCGCGCTCTCTGTCTCTCGCTCTCTCTCTCGCTCTCGCGCTTTTGCGCTCTCTCTCTCGTCTCTCGCGCGCTCTCTGTCTCTCGCTCTCTCTCTCGCTCTCGCGCTTTTGCGCTCTCTCTCTCGTCTCTCGCGCGCTCTCTGTCTCTCGCTCTCTCTCTCGCTCTCGCGCTTTTGCGCTCTCTCTCTCGTCTCTCGCGCGCTCTCTGTCTCTCGCTCTCTCTCTCGCTCTCGCGCTTTTGCGCTCTCTCTCTCGTCTCTCGCGCGCTCTCTGTCTCTCGCTCTCTCTCTCGCTCTCGCGCTTTTGCGCTCTCTCTCTCGTCTCTCGCGCGCTCTCTGTCTCTCGCTCTCTCTCTCGCTCTCGCGCTTTTGCGCTCTCTCTCTCGTCTCTCGCGCGCTCTCTGTCTCTCGCTCTCTCTCTCGCTCTCGCGCTTTTGCGCTCTCTCTCTCGTCTCTCGCGCGCTCTCTGTCTCTCGCTCTCTCTCTCGCTCTCGCGCTTTTGCGCTCTCTCTCTCGTCTCTCGCGCGCTCTCTGTCTCTCGCTCTCTCTCTCGCTCTCGCGCTTTTGCGCTCTCTCTCTCGTCTCTCGCGCGCTCTCTGTCTCTCGCTCTCTCTCTCGCTCTCGCGCTTTTGCGCTCTCTCTCTCGTCTCTCGCGCGCTCTCTGTCTCTCGCTCTCTCTCTCGCTCTCGCGCTTTTGCGCTCTCTCTCTCGTCTCTCGCGCGCTCTCTGTCTCTCGCTCTCTCTCTCGCTCTCGCGCTTTTGCGCTCTCTCTCTCGTCTCTCGCGCGCTCTCTGTCTCTCGCTCTCTCTCTCGCTCTCGCGCTTTTGCGCTCTCTCTCTCGTCTCTCGCGCGCTCTCTGTCTCTCGCTCTCTCTCTCGCTCTCGCGCTTTTGCGCTCTCTCTCTCGTCTCTCGCGCGCTCTCTGTCTCTCGCTCTCTCTCTCGCTCTCGCGCTTTTGCGCTCTCTCTCTCGTCTCTCGCGCGCTCTCTGTCTCTCGCTCTCTCTCTCGCTCTCGCGCTTTTGCGCTCTCTCTCTCGTCTCTCGCGCGCTCTCTGTCTCTCGCTCTCTCTCTCGCTCTCGCGCTTTTGCGCTCTCTCTCTCGTCTCTCGCGCGCTCTCTGTCTCTCGCTCTCTCTCTCGCTCTCGCGCTTTTGCGCTCTCTCTCTCGTCTCTCGCGCGCTCTCTGTCTCTCGCTCTCTCTCTCGCTCTCGCGCTTTTGCGCTCTCTCTCTCGTCTCTCGCGCGCTCTCTGTCTCTCGCTCTCTCTCTCGCTCTCGCGCTTTTGCGCTCTCTCTCTCGTCTCTCGCGCGCTCTCTGTCTCTCGCTCTCTCTCTCGCTCTCGCGCTTTTGCGCTCTCTCTCTCGTCTCTCGCGCGCTCTCTGTCTCTCGCTCTCTCTCTCGCTCTCGCGCTTTTGCGCTCTCTCTCTCGTCTCTCGCGCGCTCTCTGTCTCTCGCTCTCTCTCTCGCTCTCGCGCTTTTGCGCTCTCTCTCTCGTCTCTCGCGCGCTCTCTGTCTCTCGCTCTCTCTCTCGCTCTCGCGCTTTTGCGCTCTCTCTCTCGTCTCTCGCGCGCTCTCTGTCTCTCGCTCTCTCTCTCGCTCTCGCGCTTTTGCGCTCTCTCTCTCGTCTCTCGCGCGCTCTCTGTCTCTCGCTCTCTCTCTCGCTCTCGCGCTTTTGCGCTCTCTCTCTCGTCTCTCGCGCGCTCTCTGTCTCTCGCTCTCTCTCTCGCTCTCGCGCTTTTGCGCTCTCTCTCTCGTCTCTCGCGCGCTCTCTGTCTCTCGCTCTCTCTCTCGCTCTCGCGCTTTTGCGCTCTCTCTCTCGTCTCTCGCGCGCTCTCTGTCTCTCGCTCTCTCTCTCGCTCTCGCGCTTTTGCGCTCTCTCTCTCGTCTCTCGCGCGCTCTCTGTCTCTCGCTCTCTCTCTCGCTCTCGCGCTTTTGCGCTCTCTCTCTCGTCTCTCGCGCGCTCTCTGTCTCTCGCTCTCTCTCTCGCTCTCGCGCTTTTGCGCTCTCTCTCTCGTCTCTCGCGCGCTCTCTGTCTCTCGCTCTCTCTCTCGCTCTCGCGCTTTTGCGCTCTCTCTCTCGTCTCTCGCGCGCTCTCTGTCTCTCGCTCTCTCTCTCGCTCTCGCGCTTTTGCGCTCTCTCTCTCGTCTCTCGCGCGCTCTCTGTCTCTCGCTCTCTCTCTCGCTCTCGCGCTTTTGCGCTCTCTCTCTCGTCTCTCGCGCGCTCTCTGTCTCTCGCTCTCTCTCTCGCTCTCGCGCTTTTGCGCTCTCTCTCTCGTCTCTCGCGCGCTCTCTGTCTCTCGCTCTCTCTCTCGCTCTCGCGCTTTTGCGCTCTCTCTCTCGTCTCTCGCGCGCTCTCTGTCTCTCGCTCTCTCTCTCGCTCTCGCGCTTTTGCGCTCTCTCTCTCGTCTCTCGCGCGCTCTCTGTCTCTCGCTCTCTCTCTCGCTCTCGCGCTTTTGCGCTCTCTCTCTCGTCTCTCGCGCGCTCTCTGTCTCTCGCTCTCTCTCTCGCTCTCGCGCTTTTGCGCTCTCTCTCTCGTCTCTCGCGCGCTCTCTGTCTCTCGCTCTCTCTCTCGCTCTCGCGCTTTTGCGCTCTCTCTCTCGTCTCTCGCGCGCTCTCTGTCTCTCGCTCTCTCTCTCGCTCTCGCGCTTTTGCGCTCTCTCTCTCGTCTCTCGCGCGCTCTCTGTCTCTCGCTCTCTCTCTCGCTCTCGCGCTTTTGCGCTCTCTCTCTCGTCTCTCGCGCGCTCTCTGTCTCTCGCTCTCTCTCTCGCTCTCGCGCTTTTGCGCTCTCTCTCTCGTCTCTCGCGCGCTCTCTGTCTCTCGCTCTCTCTCTCGCTCTCGCGCTTTTGCGCTCTCTCTCTCGTCTCTCGCGCGCTCTCTGTCTCTCGCTCTCTCTCTCGCTCTCGCGCTTTTGCGCTCTCTCTCTCGTCTCTCGCGCGCTCTCTGTCTCTCGCTCTCTCTCTCGCTCTCGCGCTTTTGCGCTCTCTCTCTCGTCTCTCGCGCGCTCTCTGTCTCTCGCTCTCTCTCTCGCTCTCGCGCTTTTGCGCTCTCTCTCTCGTCTCTCGCGCGCTCTCTGTCTCTCGCTCTCTCTCTCGCTCTCGCGCTTTTGCGCTCTCTCTCTCGTCTCTCGCGCGCTCTCTGTCTCTCGCTCTCTCTCTCGCTCTCGCGCTTTTGCGCTCTCTCTCTCGTCTCTCGCGCGCTCTCTGTCTCTCGCTCTCTCTCTCGCTCTCGCGCTTTTGCGCTCTCTCTCTCGTCTCTCGCGCGCTCTCTGTCTCTCGCTCTCTCTCTCGCTCTCGCGCTTTTGCGCTCTCTCTCTCGTCTCTCGCGCGCTCTCTGTCTCTCGCTCTCTCTCTCGCTCTCGCGCTTTTGCGCTCTCTCTCTCGTCTCTCGCGCGCTCTCTGTCTCTCGCTCTCTCTCTCGCTCTCGCGCTTTTGCGCTCTCTCTCTCGTCTCTCGCGCGCTCTCTGTCTCTCGCTCTCTCTCTCGCTCTCGCGCTTTTGCGCTCTCTCTCTCGTCTCTCGCGCGCTCTCTGTCTCTCGCTCTCTCTCTCGCTCTCGCGCTTTTGCGCTCTCTCTCTCGTCTCTCGCGCGCTCTCTGTCTCTCGCTCTCTCTCTCGCTCTCGCGCTTTTGCGCTCTCTCTCTCGTCTCTCGCGCGCTCTCTGTCTCTCGCTCTCTCTCTCGCTCTCGCGCTTTTGCGCTCTCTCTCTCGTCTCTCGCGCGCTCTCTGTCTCTCGCTCTCTCTCTCGCTCTCGCGCTTTTGCGCTCTCTCTCTCGTCTCTCGCGCGCTCTCTGTCTCTCGCTCTCTCTCTCGCTCTCGCGCTTTTGCGCTCTCTCTCTCGTCTCTCGCGCGCTCTCTGTCTCTCGCTCTCTCTCTCGCTCTCGCGCTTTTGCGCTCTCTCTCTCGTCTCTCGCGCGCTCTCTGTCTCTCGCTCTCTCTCTCGCTCTCGCGCTTTTGCGCTCTCTCTCTCGTCTCTCGCGCGCTCTCTGTCTCTCGCTCTCTCTCTCGCTCTCGCGCTTTTGCGCTCTCTCTCTCGTCTCTCGCGCGCTCTCTGTCTCTCGCTCTCTCTCTCGCTCTCGCGCTTTTGCGCTCTCTCTCTCGTCTCTCGCGCGCTCTCTGTCTCTCGCTCTCTCTCTCGCTCTCGCGCTTTTGCGCTCTCTCTCTCGTCTCTCGCGCGCTCTCTGTCTCTCGCTCTCTCTCTCGCTCTCGCGCTTTTGCGCTCTCTCTCTCGTCTCTCGCGCGCTCTCTGTCTCTCGCTCTCTCTCTCGCTCTCGCGCTTTTGCGCTCTCTCTCTCGTCTCTCGCGCGCTCTCTGTCTCTCGCTCTCTCTCTCGCTCTCGCGCTTTTGCGCTCTCTCTCTCGTCTCTCGCGCGCTCTCTGTCTCTCGCTCTCTCTCTCGCTCTCGCGCTTTTGCGCTCTCTCTCTCGTCTCTCGCGCGCTCTCTGTCTCTCGCTCTCTCTCTCGCTCTCGCGCTTTTGCGCTCTCTCTCTCGTCTCTCGCGCGCTCTCTGTCTCTCGCTCTCTCTCTCGCTCTCGCGCTTTTGCGCTCTCTCTCTCGTCTCTCGCGCGCTCTCTGTCTCTCGCTCTCTCTCTCGCTCTCGCGCTTTTGCGCTCTCTCTCTCGTCTCTCGCGCGCTCTCTGTCTCTCGCTCTCTCTCTCGCTCTCGCGCTTTTGCGCTCTCTCTCTCGTCTCTCGCGCGCTCTCTGTCTCTCGCTCTCTCTCTCGCTCTCGCGCTTTTGCGCTCTCTCTCTCGTCTCTCGCGCGCTCTCTGTCTCTCGCTCTCTCTCTCGCTCTCGCGCTTTTGCGCTCTCTCTCTCGTCTCTCGCGCGCTCTCTGTCTCTCGCTCTCTCTCTCGCTCTCGCGCTTTTGCGCTCTCTCTCTCGTCTCTCGCGCGCTCTCTGTCTCTCGCTCTCTCTCTCGCTCTCGCGCTTTTGCGCTCTCTCTCTCGTCTCTCGCGCGCTCTCTGTCTCTCGCGCTCTCTCTCGCGCGCTCTCTCTCGCTCGCTCTCTCTCGCTCGCTCTCGCGCTTTTGCGCTCTCTCTCTCGTCTCTCGCGCGCTCTCTGTCTCTCGCTCTCTCTCGCGCGCTCTCTGTCTCTCGCGCTCTCTCTCGCGCGCTCTCTCTCGCTCGCTCTCTCTCGCTCGCTCTCGCGCTTTTGCGCTCTCTCTCTCGTCTCTCGCGCGCTCTCTGTCTCTCGCGCTCTCTCTCGCGCGCTCTCTCTCGCTCGCTCTCTCTCGCTCGCTCTCGCGCTTTTGCGCTCTCTCTCTCGTCTCTCGCGCGCTCTCTGTCTCTCGCGCTCTCTCTCGCGCGCTCTCTCTCGCTCGCTCTCTCTCGCTCGCTCTCGCGCTTTTGCGCTCTCTCTCTCGTCTCTCGCGCGCTCTCTGTCTCTCGCTCTCTCTCTCGCTCTCGCGCTTTTGCGCTCTCTCTCTCGTCTCTCGCGCGCTCTCTGTCTCTCGCTGTCTCTCGCGCGCGCGCGCTCTCCCTCTCCCTCTCGCTCTCGCTCTCCTGTAAGACCTGTGTTTGATTTTTACTTTTTTGCCAAATGGTGTTTATGGGGATTGTTGCAGAAATTTGGGACAGTATCATTAAGTTGGGATAAACTGTTGGGTTTTTGGATAGGTTACGTTATTCTAAATTCTGTTCTCTTTTGTTTGTGTTTCATTTGGTAATTTTGCAAATAAATTCTGTTTTGTTTAAAACTAAGTGGTTGGTTCAGCTGCATCTCTCCTGGAATATCCATTTTACACCTGCTTAAAACAGCTAGCAAAGTTAGAGTCCAGGCTACTTGAAATATTTTGAGGGGATCTGGCTAGATCCGTAACACTGTTTATGCTTCCAACCAGAAGAACACACAATAAGTGACTGTTGTAAATTGAAAATATTTGCTGCGTACCATCGCTTCTGAATAACATTTGGTTTCTCTTGATGCATGCGTGTTTTGCATCATCTCCAGATGACTTTTGCAGTGTTATAAAAAACAATTTGTACCCCTATCTCTAATCTATTTTCCTATTTCACCTGCCTTTGTCTCC
>NW_025214620.1:41969-47263 GCF_004010195.1 Chiloscyllium plagiosum | reverse complement strand
ACACGTTGGGGAAAAGACGGCAAACCAACAACCCACAGAACACGTTGGATGAACGTCCAGCATATGCCAAGACCACGCATGATGAGGAGCGTAGGATGGACGTTTCTGCATTGGTCGGGTCAGAACATCCTTACACATGTCACAACTAATCTTATGACTTATCTGACTGTGAATAATGGGCAACAACAACATGCGGACCTGAGTGAGACCACTCTCGTATAAATCAAAAATTTCCTTATATTTTATGTGCGTAAAGATAATGCAGGAACTACTATGGGGAATTGTTTAATGAAAGAGAACGAAGTCCTGACAGATTATGACAACGGTGAATTAAGTACTCAGGGAAATCGATATGCCCTGTGGCGATGAGATACTCCAATATGCTGATGACATCCTTCTGTCTTCTGAGTCCAAAACAGTACAGCAGAAGACGTTGCACTTATCCCTGAAGCACGTGCAGGGCAAAGAGTTAAAAACCAATCCGAAGTAAGCTCAGATCGGAAAAACTAATGTTCTTTACTTGGGATATGTAATATGTGATATTCCAAGGCCTGAATGAAATGCCTATCGACGGGAATACCGCTGTACAACAAATGCCACGACCCATTGGTGGGAGAAGTTCTTGGGCGCGTTTAATGACTTCAGACTTTTTTTCCCTTGATTTACCAAGTTGGTCGAACTGATAAAACGAAAGGTGTGCAGCCTGAGACGGACCCAGTTGACCGGGGATATGAACAAGTGGACTTTTATACAAAACAGAACGTGAATTTAATGTCAACCCCGACACTGGGATGACCAGATGCGAATAAAGGCTTTGACATTTGTTGCAGCAACAGCAATCGGCGGTGGTAACCCCGATCCATGGCGACAAAGAGCGTCCTATTGGGTACGATTTATCTACTGAAGGACTTGTAATTAATGGCCTGTACAGATGCATAGCTTCGTCAGACTGTGATGCAGGAGCTGTCAGGGTCAGTGAACCAATTGTGATGACAGGGAATGTCAACTTGCATACTCAACACACCCTTGCTGTGCTGTTGAATACGAGTAAATTGCAACCAGTCAATAACATGAAAATGGAGAAATCGGAGGCTGTCCTTTTGCAAGCCATCAAATCCGTCGCTATACTACGAGATATCTGGAGACACCCAGCTGAAGGAGTTGCATAGTTAGGGGCAAACACGAATGACGGGATAAACTGAGTCAATTCACGGATTGCCTGGAGGTCACAGCAGTGGGCAGTAAAGTTATTGGTAAGACTCTATCCAGTAAAACTGGATATCGTGGGAGCGGAATGGTCCCAATGAGGTTATCATTAGAAGTGATATGTACGCTTGTGCTGTCATTCGAGGGATGGGAGTCTGGAAACAAACTGGTCCCAACAGACGAAATATGTGGGTACCGAGTTACAATCCTCATGCTCTGGTTTCTTTTCAGACTCACTCCTCTCCGAGCTTGCGGACGTCCTTTGTAGTTGCTGCGCATGGACTAGGGGCACGGGTTGTTTCATGTGGGCAGTTTAGCCTTTGGACCATGCAAATCTCCATTCAGTGAGTTTCGGAATGGTTTTGTTTGTTTTTGCCCTGGCAATTTGCCTGGTAGCCATTGGGCGCCGAGTGATTATTAATGGAATTCTGTTGACCGAACATGTTGAAATGTATGAAAAGAGAGATTCCAATGAGTGTTCTCAAAACATAACTTTGAATTCGGTGAACATTAGTTTTGAAACATATCAAATGCTGAGAATGAGCCTTAAATTGCGTTTAAAGTATATGTGTGTAAATCTGGAGAAAGAAGAAACAACAACTGGGAATGGATTGAAATGGCAATTGAAGTTGTCAAGCATTTTCGTGAAAAAGAAGCTGAGATGGGACCACGGAACTGAACGCTTTCTCTTCATGATGTTCTTGTCCTTGCCTTTCCTTGCTGAACTTATTGATCCAGCCACTACCCCAGGCATCGTAACTATTCTTGGAGAGATATTTAAAATCTCATAAATCGCTGGATAAAATCATACAGCAGTCAAGAATGTCTGACCATTTTGCGATACCCATGTAAGTGTGCAAAATAGATTGTTAACTCAGAAGTAAGGAACACTTATGAATGTTTAGAAAATATTTTTGCACAGAAAAACGTGCCTGAGACATGCGCCCTCACTTCACAAGTGGCTCAGTGTATCTTAGGGGGATACAAAGCTATAACTTAACAATAAAACATAACACATAATACAAAGAGAAACTGAATTTTACTGCTGTGCTTTGGTGAAAACATAACTGAAACTCCTGTCGCTTTGCAGGAGCATATAGCCCACGAATATCTAATTTGGGCACAGCTTGTTAGCCGCGCTGTTATTGGCTCCGAATGTTGCACTTACATCGCTGATGCCTCAGATAATGCTTCTAATCTGGCGTACTACATAGAGCGAAAGGCAGACAAGATTAGGGAGGAAGGGAGGTAATTCCAAGACTATAAGCGACCTGGCTTGATGGATTGGTCGTCTTGTATTCTACATGCAATGATTGTTCTCATCGCTGTTGTAGTTACATGTTTTGTCGTTGTGGCACTTTTGAATCGATGTTGTAAAATATTCATTACTCTGTTTATGAAAAGGCACTTTCCATTGTGATGCTATTGTCTGGCACCCCACACAGGGTGATACGGACTCACTTGAGCTTTGGTTGCAAGTGGGTATAATGACCACGGCCACCGTTGCCTCTGAACGAAAGTGGGAACTAAAGTCGGGCATTTCGGGTAACATGTCAATGTTACTAGTGTATGTTCGACACTTGGTCCA
The DNA here is from genome assembly GCF_004010195.1 of Chiloscyllium plagiosum. Lineage (NCBI taxonomy): Eukaryota > Metazoa > Chordata > Chondrichthyes > Orectolobiformes > Hemiscylliidae > Chiloscyllium > Chiloscyllium plagiosum. The sequence continues at coordinate 44,469 of NW_025214620.1, read as the reverse complement.
ACTTCTCCTGCTGAGGCCTATAGCTTGGCTCGAAGCCATGGAACATTCTTTGGTGTTTTTGTTTTCTCTGTAAAACGTGTATAACGATATTTTATGATTTTTTTTTCTGCGGAGAATGTGTGTAACGACATTCTGTGATATGTCTTCTCTGTAAACCGAAAGAACACTATGCAAAGACAACAACAGGCGAATGAGGAAACCTTTCGTCTTTTAACAATAAAATGTCAAGCCGTAAGGTAATCCGGCAGACAGCTTAATGAGCCTGAATTTTACACTCTGTCTCCCAAAAGATATTGTTTAATAGTTGACTTCTGTTAGAATTTTAATATCGTAATTTGGCATTATCTCAGGCTGACAAAGCCCATTAAACCTTCTTCTTGACATGAATATATTCACAACCAGTGTAACATCAAAGGTCGCATGAACGGTTGGAATTAATTTGAAAGTCTAACAGCAAGTTTATTCCAAGCCTATCCAGGTCTGTTTATTTCAGCAATTGATCCATCGAGCCAGCAATTACGACAACTATTCAAAACAATGGCAACTGCTAAACACAACCATTCTACAAACGCGCACACAAAACCCGACATTCAATGTTACATCTGAATTTAATTCAATGACATCAACATATTCAATATCTCCACCGCATGCAGCAGCTTGAGCAAATAAAAAAAAATAAATCTCCATTTCCATTAAACATTTCTTGGAAGCATTAAGGCTTTTTGACTCATGGAAAATAACAAAAATGCACACAGCATACGACAATGACAGTTGAATTCCCAGTCCCACGATTTACCATACATTGTGTCACACAATCCAAAAAAAAAGGGGCTCTGCAACCAGGTGCATGCCTTCCAACTCAAGAGTATCCTCCTTGCTGCAGTGGCTCACCTTACAGTGAATGTTCTTAACTGGCACAAAGCATTCAAAAAGAAACGGAGATGGAGCAACCCACACATCCAACTGATACGAAGCTGTGACAAATGAATTCCTGTAAAGAGATTGAAAATTTTCAACAGTTATGTGGCTGTCAACTAAGACACCACAGTAAACCCACCCAGTCCTTAAAACAAGTCCGTGTTTTACGAATAATACAGGCACGCCATCTGATGCTGGAACTATAGACGAGGTCAATCTTCCAATGGTCATCGTCCTTGACATCAGGAACTCGAAAGTATCCCACTGTCTAAATTCATGCCTCACGTTGACTTTCATCATGTTGAAATCTACATCAGCACGCAACGCTGACAATTACCTGACATTGAAAGCAACAAGTACATTCGGTCCAATTGTTTCCCATCAGTAACATTTTGGACGTTCTAATGAAAACATCATGTGACTTATACACTCTTATCATCCTCTCAACGATGTTTCGTTTCAGGAGACATCGCTGAAAAAAGGAAACATCCTGTTCCCTTCTGACCTTGTACGAATGAGCGAGATCATGAAATGAGTAACCATCCCGGCGTGACCTGAAATAAGCTATTGAAAACTACGACATCGAACTATCCAAAGACTTCTGAAATAATTGTCAGCCAGCAGGAAATGTCAGAACTGACAAAGCGGGAATAAGTCATGAATGTTCTGGCTGATGCAGTTTAATACTCTCACTCATAGCTTCACAATCAGGGGTTCCTCAGCTCAATATACTCAGTCCAACCATACTCCAAAGGTGCATGACAACTTACTAAATATGACATTATCGCATTTGCCCAACCTCCGCCGGGGATAATAAAAGACTGTACGACATTAATAACATCTCGGATTTGTAATCGGCCATGACTTCCTGCTATATGATCTGCAAAACGACCAGATTTGTTTCGGTAAGATTCATGTAGATTTCACGCTGCAGACATGTCATGAAATGACGAATTCCAACAAAACAACAAATGACTAATGAATTGTGGATAAGCATTGTTAATCAGCTGTGGTTCTGTTCGCCGAGCTGGAAGTTTTTGTTGCAAACGTTTCGTCCCCTGTCTAGGTGACATCCTCAGTGCTTGGGAGCCTCCTATGAAGCGCTTCTGTGGTATTTCCTCCGGCATTTATAGTGGCCTGTCCTTGCCGCTTCCGGTTGTCAGTTTCAGCTGTCCGCTGTAGTGGCCGGTATATTGGGTCCAGGTCGATGCGTTTGTTGATGGAGTTTGTGGATTAGTGCCATGACTCTAGGAATTCCCTGGCTGTTCTTTGTTTGCCTTGCCCTACAATGGTAGTGTTGTCCCAGTCGAATTCATGTTGCTTGTCGTCTGCGTGTGTGGCTACTGCGTGTGTGTCGTTTCGTGGCTAGTTGATGTTCGTGGAATCGGATCGTTAGCTGTCTTCCTGTTTAGCCTATACAGTGTTTTGTGCAGTCCTTGCATGGGATTTTGTACACTGCATTAGTTTTGCTCATGCTGGGTATCGGGTCCTTCGTTCTGGTGAGTTGTTGTCTGAGTGTGGCTGTTGGTTTGTATGCTGTTAAAAGTCCTATGGTCGCAGTAGTCTGGCTGTCAGTTCAGAG
>NW_025214620.1:37036-41869 GCF_004010195.1 Chiloscyllium plagiosum | reverse complement strand
TTCTCTATTTCTGTGTTTTTAATGATTACAAAGGTGTCATCAACGTATCTGACCCAGAGTTTGGGTTGGATTTGTGGGAAGACTGTTTATTCTAACCTTTGCATTCCTGCTTCTGCTATGAGTCCCGAGATCGGTGAGCCCATGGGTGTTCCTTTGATTTGTTCGTATATCTGGTTGTTGAATGTGAAGTGTGTTGTGAGGCACAAGTCCAGTAGTTTAAGTATGCTGTCTTTGTTGATGGGTTCCACGTCCTGTTGTCTGTTATGTCTGTTCAACGTTTGGCTATTGTTTCTCTGGCTAGGACTTTGTCAATAGAGGTGAACAGTGCTCGTTACATCGAATGAGACCATGGTTTCTTCCTTGTTTATGTGTATATTTCTGATGATGTCCAGGAATTCCTGTGTTGATTGTATAGAGTGTCTGGATCCGCTGATCAGGTGTTTCAGTTTCTGCTGTAGTTCTTTCGCCAGTTTGTGTGATGGTGTCCCTGGTAGTGATACTATGCGTCTGAGTGGGATGTCTGGTTTGTGCACTTTAGGTCGTCCATAGAATCTGGGGGTGTTGTTGCTTTCAGGTTTCATTCTTTGTAGGTTAAACCTGGTTATCTGTCCGTTTTTTTGTAGGTTCCTCAGTGTGTTGTTTATCCTATTGGTGAGCTTTGGGGTGGGGTCAAACTCCCTCTTTTGGTAGGTTTGGCATAAAAGTTGTTGTGCTTTTTGGATGTACTCTGCTTTGTCCAGGATGACCGTCATTCTGCCTTTGTCTGCTGGTAGTATGATTTTGTTCTTATCGTTTCTTAGTGATTTTAGTGCTTCCCTCTCCTTGGTGTTGAGGTTATGTGTTTGTCTTTTCCTTGTTATCAGGGGTACGGTACTTTGTCTCACTGTTTGTTGTGTCTCTTCTGTCAGTCCATTGTTCCTGAGTGTGCATTCTAGTGCTGCTAGGAAGTCTGCTGTCTTGGCGTCCCTGTGGTTGTAGTTCAGTCCCTTGGCCAGTATTGTTCTTTCCGTGTCCGTGAACTGTCTGTGGGAGAGGTTTTTAACCCAGGTGTGTGTTGTGGTGTCCTCTTTGTTGTGTGTTAGCTTGGCCATTTTTTTCTTTTCGTGCCGTTTTTTTTGCGGTGTGTAGTCCTGTTCTGTACTATAGTGACAGCCTGTTCTATGGTCCGGTTCCATTCCTGATTAGTGGTTTTTGAAATTAACGACTTTTGGCGCGCAATTTCTTGTCTGTATCTGTGAAGTCTGTTGTGAGCGTCTGTAATCATTACCAGGACCATCCTGAGTCCGTTCTGTCTGGCTGTGTCTCTGGCTTGTGGGTTGTTGACTGGCAGTCTGTATCTGACACTTGGTGGAAGGATTCGATTCTTTCGGCATTCATGCAGGAACCGGAGTTGTTCGTATGTGGCACTTAGGCCGTCAGCGCAGGATTCCCATTTCCTGGCTTGTGGTAGCGTCTCTCGCCCGTATGTGTTCAAAGTTTGTGAGAAGATTTGTAGCTCGGGTGCTCGTTGCTGTGGTTCTGTTCGCCGAGCTGGAAGTTTTTGTTGCAAACGTTTCGTCCCCGTCTAGGTGACATCCTCAGTGTTTGGGAGCCTCCTGTGTAGCGCTTCTGTGGTGTTTCCTCCGGCATTTATAGTGGCCTGTCCCTGCCGCCTCCGGTTGTCAGTTTCAGCTGTCCGCTGTAGTGGCCGGGAAATTGGGTCCAGGTCGATGTGTTTGTTGATGGAGTTTTGGATGAGTGCCATGCTTCTAGGAATTCCCTGGCTGTTCGACACGACCTTAGTAGCCACACACGCAGACGACAAGCAACATGAATTTGACTGGGACAACACTACCATTATAGGGCAAGCCAAGCAAAGAACAGCCAGGGAATTCCTAGAAGCATGGCACTCATCCACAAACTCCATCAACGAACACCTCGACCTGGACCCAATATACGGCCACGACAGCGGACAGCTGAAACTGATAACCAGAAGCGGCAGGGACAGGCCACTATAAATGCCGGAGGAAACACCACAAAAGCGCTTCACAGGAGGCTCCCAAGCACTGAGGATGACACCTAGACAGGGGACGAAACGTTTGCAACAAAAACTTCCAGCTCGGCGAACAGAACCACAGCAACGAGCACCCGAGCTACAAATCCTCTCACAAACTTTGAATAACTTACCTATTTGAAAATGTAATGAACTCGATTTGGCAGAGCTGCTCCAATACCTTAGTATGTTAAGAGTTCACTTCCTGACAAAAGGTAAATTCAAGCAAAACTTCCAAAAGACAAGAGGGCATTCAGAGAGAGAAAAACCATTCAAGAATCATCGCCTTAAACACGAACCATTTTGCACTGTAGCAGCTTCTGCCCCTCCCAGCAACAGCTTCCCAGCAACAAGTAAACCAGACTTCAAAAAGTAAAACGGGTTGAAACCACTGTTCACCTTCCTTGCCGTTGTTAATCTCGCCTCATCTAAGACATTTTGGCAAATCTGACTGTACTACATCTCTTTTAAAAAAGTATAAGGACAACATAATAACTGTTACCTCACAGCGCCAGGAACCAGGGTTTGATTCCGTCTTGGGCGACTGTGTATGTGGAGTTTTCACGTTTTCCCCGTGACTGTGTAGGTTCCGGTTTTATCCCACCAACCAGATGCACCGTTTGGGAGAAATGGTCATGCTAATTTGGCCATAACGCTAATGATATGTCTGTTAGGTGGTTTAGTCAGAGGTAAGTTTAGAGGTCTATGGTAAGGAATGTGCCTAATTGGGTTGCTCTTCGGAGGATCAGTTTGAACTTGCTGGGCCAAATGACCTCTTTCCACACTGCTGGAATTATATGATTCTATGAAAGAGACAGCCTTGTCACATATCATTGAAACTTTGTATTCAACTTAAGATTTGCTTCAAGACCATTTTGATCGTTGTCAGAATTTGTAAAACGACAGATATGTCCTGAGACAGAGGTGTTTAATTCATTGTCATCATATAAAGTCCCTGCATTCAAGCCTGCATCACAATATTATGTTTTGTTCGTCACTTTAAAAATGCTCCTCCTGTATCATTCTCCTAAACCTCTGATCTGTTTTGATGACAGGATTGATATTTATACGTTGCCCATCTTACATTCATGAATTAACGTCTACTCGCAACTTTTTGATGTTCTGTTACGCTTGCAAATTGATTGCTCAATATCTATTGCATCGAATCATAGAGTAATAGCGTTATTCCATAACACAGTATAGAAACACGTCCTTTGGCGAAACTAGCCCAGGCTGACCACTGTGTGCACTTAAAACTTCCATTTCACGTCACTAGCTATTATTTGAAAAAAGTGCTATTAAATCTATTTCAATCATTTAGTGTGGCAGCCCATTTGTTATGCACATCACTCTCTCCATGAAGACGTTGCCCCTCAGGTTCTTTGATAATTTTTACAGCCTCAGCTTAAGACTGAGCCCTCTGGTTTTCGATTATCCACCCTTTCGAAAAAGACGATATGCATTCATCCCATCCATGCCCCTCATGATTTTATGCATGTTACTAAGGTCATCAATCGTTCTCCTAAGTTCCACTAACTCAAGCCGATTAATACTGGTACCATCCTCGTAAATATTTTTGTTTTCTTTTCCGTTTCGTCCTTTCATTCCTGTAACATGGTCCAATATTGTACACAATACTCCACCTGCAGACTCAGGAATGACATGCACAATTGTAAAGCAACATCTCAATTCCTATACTCAATGCATCGACCTTTGAAGTAGGAGGCCATCTGGTATATTCTATGGCGGGATTCGGTCCTCCTGGGAGCAGATGCGGCGAACGCAGAGGGATTGACAAGAAGGGATAGAGTTTTTTTTATTGGAGGCAAGGTGTGTGGAGGTATCGTCCAGATAGCTTTGGAAGTCAGTGGGTTTCAAGAAAATGCGCTACGGTGAATGACTCAACATTGAGATCTTGTACAAAACCATCGACTCCCACTGCTAGCTGGACTGCACCATCTCCCACCCTGCTTCCTGTAAAAACGCTATCCCTTTTTCCCAATTCATCTGCCTCCACCGCATCAGCTCCCAGGAGGACAAATTCCACCATAGACCTTAGCAGATGCCTTTCTTCTTCAAAGACTGGGACTTCCCTTCATACGTGATCGCCTATAACCTCCAGCACATCCCATCCACTTCCTACACACCTGGTCTCGACCACACCCCTCCAAAGATATATTTCCCTCCCCATCTCTTCTGCATTCCGTAAAGACCATTCCCTCTGAGACTCTTTTTCAGTTCCACGCTCCCCGGACAAACCCACATTCCTCACCCAGCACCTTCTCATTCCATTGCGAGAATTGAAAAGCCTGCGCCCACACTTTCCCCCTAACTTCCATCCAAGACGCTAAAGGTGCCATCCACAAATGTCAGGGATTTGCCTGCAATTACACACGTGCCATGCATTTATCCCTTGTTCCTCATGCAGTCTTCTCTGCATTGGAGAGACAGGACATGTACTTGAAGAACGCTTCAGGGAAAATGTCTGTTACATATGCACAAAGTAACTCCGCAGCCCCAAATCGAACACTTTATGTACCCCGACCACTCCCCCATGGTCATGCATGTCCTACGACTCTTTCATTGCCAAACACTAACCATCCAATGCAAGGAGGAAGAACGACTCCTTTTCCGCCTTGGGAACCTATAACCTCATAGGATTAATGTGGATTTCACCAGTCTCCTCATTTCCACACTCCCACCTTATCCCAGATCCAACCTTCCAACTCGACACTGCCCTCTTCACCTTCCTGCGTGTCCATCTTCTTTCCCACTTATCCCCTCCAACCTCATCTCCGAAC
>NW_025214620.1:36353-36976 GCF_004010195.1 Chiloscyllium plagiosum | reverse complement strand
ACTACCTTCCCCCTATTTGTCCCTCCAACCCCTGGCTCATAAGCTTCAATCCTGCTGCCAGAAAACTGTATTCACCAGCTCATCGGATGCCACCTTATCTTCTCTTCTATTCCAGCACCACACTTTCGTCTGGTCATCTCCATGTGAATGACTTTTCCCTCACCCTCCAATCCTCCCTCCATCGTCCTCTGACTTTGTATCTTATAATGCACCCTCCTCCTCTCTCTCGCACTTTCGTTCCCTTTGTCACACTCTGTCCGACTCGCTCTCTCCCTCTTCCACGTCCTCATCCGATCCCTCTCTCTGACACTCTTTCTTCTTCTTGCTTGATTTCTCCCTCCCATACTCTTTGTCTGACTCGCGCACTTAGTCTTTCTCTTTTCTGACCAATGTCGGTCTGAATCTATTTCTTTCAATCCATTCCTAACTCTTCTTTGTCTGGTTTTTCTCTCTCTAACACTTCCTCCGTACATCTCTCTCTGTCTGTCTTTTTCTGTCTCGCTCTCTCCCACACTCCTCTCCCTCTGTCTGGCACACACTCTCTCTCTTCTCTATTCTCTCTCCCTCTGTCTGACTCTCTCAAATTCTCCGACTTGTCTCTTACAATTGATCCTTTTTATCTC
>NW_025214620.1:28429-32597 GCF_004010195.1 Chiloscyllium plagiosum | reverse complement strand
GAGAAAGGGTAGAGAAATGTGGTGGTGGGAGAACTGATAAAATGAAAAAGAGGTTGGAAGGAAAGAGGGAGAGACAGAGACAGAAAGACAGTAAGGGAGGAGTTGAGGGAAAGCGGGAAGAGTGGAGGCGGATGAAGCGACCGGGTTGAGAGATAGGGTGGTAAGATTGGGAGTGAAAAGTAGACGGAAAATAATGACAGTCTCGGGAAAGAGAGTGGCAAAGATATGAGAAGAAAGAGACGGGTAGAGGAAATGGGAAGAGAATGCAAGAGAGTAGTTGAAGGTCGAAAAGGGAGAGCGATGATCCAGATTGACACAAAGAGAGGGGGGTGGAGGGAGAGAGAGAGAGAGAGAGAGAAGGACCCACGCGTTTCGGTGCAGAATTGGGCAACCAGGTAGTAAGATCAAATGTGCTGAAGCCAGGCAGGAATTCGTGATCCAGAGATGAAAGCAAGTTCAGAGTGACTTTAATACAACTCCTGACCACGAGAGCTTGGGGCTGAGTCTATGTCTCAAGAGCTCAGCTTCTTGAACACAACGACAAACAACAATATATTTCAATCTGCTGTTTTGTGTTAAAGTGTATTTTTTATAAATTATATATTGAGGATTTATACACAGTCAGTGGGATGATTAAAGTCCCTGGAGTTGAGACAAACGTGGAAATGTGTCCTTGTAACACCCTGTGGGAAAAGTTTGGACAACCCAGCATTAACATCAACCTGTTACAATAGCGACAGGCTACTCCATTGCTTCGTTATTGAACTGAAAAGAGAAAGTCGCGGACGAATTGATTAATGAATGAATTTGATTAATTGATGCATTTGGGTGTAGGGATACTTCAGGACATTCTTCAGCTGCTGTCTGAACTTAGTCTGGGTTACGGCATAAATTGCGGTGTTTGTGCAGCAACTGAGGAGCTGTAGCATGAAGCCCAATTCCTGCACAAATTCATCTAGAGAAATAGAGGTATCCAAAATATACGACATGCGTCTCCATATAAAGTACACCATTAACCTTCACCATAACAGGATGAAATTGGCCGAGATCACAAATAGTAAAACAATGGATTTTTTTCGATTTCTCATTTCTATGTCAGACTGAGCGTCCCCATTGGCGTGAGCCCGGAGTCTCCTGCTAGTCTCCCGGAGTCTACTAGTCACTAATATGTGTCTGACGGTGAACACGTTGAACAGCAGAATCAGGAGAAATGGGAGAACCGGGGTTAAAATGTGGTGGAGGAACTCGATTGTGACCCAGACACGGGAGAAATAAACATCGATTGTTGCATCACAAAACCAGGGGAGGTTCTCCAGCCAATACCGAAATGTGATCATAAAATACCAGAAAATGTTCTTCAAACAACTCAGCACAGTCAATGTTCCCAGAACCACAACCGCAGTTTTTCAGTGCAATATTTACTTTTCAGCCTTTGGCAACAAATAGCCATAAATCGATCTAATGTGAAAGTGACAGTGAACCAGACCGAACAGTCAGTGGCTGCATAAAGCAGGACGGCGTGGATATTACACACGGGAGTGTACAACAGGAAATAAATCTGTTCGTCATAAACAATGGGAATATGTCTCAATATCAGATCGACGGTAATGACAAATAGATCCGCAACCGCCATGGCTCCCAGGTAACGACTACACATGGGGACAATCCACAATCTTTATCAAGCAGGACGTATATCGTGAGGAAGGACAACAAACGAAATATACATCAGTCTGGAGGAAAATTGATAAGTTTAATTGAGGACAGAGAAAGATTTTCAAATTTGTCACTGTATTTGGAGAAAAATGCAAATAATTGTAGCTGAAGTAACAATGGGAACTCTGAATTAATAACAAAAATGTGTCAAGAAACACAAGGCAAACTCCATCCCCAGACAGAGACATATCCATATGAACAGATGGTTTCTAGAACATTCTCACACACTCGGTCACTCCACAGCAGACACAGGTCACTTTGGTATTTTAGATTTAGATTACAGTGTGGAAACAGGCCCTTCGGCCCAACAAGTCCACACCCACCCGCCGAAGCGAAACCCACCCATACCCCTACGTTTACCCCTTACCTAACACTACAGGCAATTTAGTATGGCCAATTCACCTGACCTGCACATCTTTGGATCGTGGGAGGAAACCGGAGCACACCCACGCAGACACGGGGAGAACGTGCAAACTCCACACAGTCAGTCGCCTGAGGCTGGCGCTGTGAGGCAGCAGTGCTAACCACTGTGCCACCGTGCCGCTCACTTCTTTCCAGTTCCTAATAATGTTACTGTCTGGAAGGATTCTCGCGAAGTTCCTTGAAGGCAAATGATTGTCAGAAACGTCTGCCTTTTTAGTCTAAATTGTGGCTAATCTATAAAGCAGCAACAGGTATCTCCCTATGCAGACCACTGCAGTCCATTGCTCTATAAATCAGGATTAGAGATCTGTCCAGCTCCAGGTACTATGCAGAACACAGCAGTACATTGATCTATAAATCAAGACTCGATATCTGTCGATGATCGGGAGCAATGGAGACCACAGCAGTACAATTGTATTCAGGCCAGTCTGAAAGAACTGCTCTGGTTGAGGTTGAGATTACTTTTATTGCACTTTCTGTATGCAATCTTATGAGAATGAATGGCAAAGTCCTGAAACAAACCCCATGGTAGCATATGAGACAGCAATGGGTAAGTGCATCTCCTTCTGTTAATACCTCAGGGACAGCAATGCAAGGAATCAGACCAAGCTACCGTGAGACTTTAAAGTCATTCTGTGAAGTACGAAACAGCCGTAAAATGACGGCAGAGTTGAAATGTTACAGCCCGAGGTCCTCTTCTCCACTTTCTCTTTTTCTGTTGCTCTATTATTTTCTCTTCTCGAGATGTTTTTTTCCAAAACCTTTACTTTTCATAATTGCTCAGAGGGGAATGAAGTAGGTGAGTGCCAGACCAGAGGTTTGCGTGAGGACACAAGGGACCAAAGTTTGAAGCTCAGCTTGTTCTGGAGACACTCTGTCTGGAGACTGAGCCAGTTGTGGTCTGGAGACTAGACCAGGCATGTTTGAAGACTCGGCCTGGTGTGTTGTAAAGAATCGGCCAGTTGCAGTTTCCCAGACAAGGCTCAATGTGGTCTGGAGACTGGGACGGTGCAGTGTGGGGATTGGGCCTCGTGCTGTCTGGGGACTGGGCCAGATCAGTCTCGTGACTGACCCAGTGTAGTCTAGAGCCTGGGCCGGGTGAATTCTGGTGTTTTAGCCTGGTGCGTTCTTGCGACTGGACCCGGTGTGGTCTGGAGACTGGATCCGGTGTGGTCTGGAGTCTGGGCGCGGTGCAGTCTGTAGTCTCGTCCAGTTGCAATCTGGAGACTGAGCCCAGTGCGATCTGGAGACTCAGTCCAGTGTGTTCTGGAGGTAATGGCAACAGATTACTGATCACCAGACCGCAATCATTAGCCAGGAGTGTTCCCTTCCAGTCGGGGATCACTTACTCAGTCCAGGACTTTCGGCCTCGATCCTTGGTGACCGTCCTCCAAGATAGACCTCGGGACAGGCAACAACGTAACGTGGCCGAGCAGGGGCTGATAGCCAAGTCTTTTAGCCATGGGGATGGCCTCAAACGGGACAGTGGGTCCATGTCATGCTGGAGATGAACACGCTGCACTTTTTACTCTCTCTCTCTCTCACAGACGTATATACAATAGCACACACATACACTCCTACAGATCAACACATTCACGCAGACCAACTCTCATTCACAAACTCACTCCCATGCGCTCAGACGTCCACGCCAAACACTCACATCCACACACGCAGCCTCTCACTGACTTATACCCAATTACATTCACATACATACACATACACACACTGTCTCACTGACAAACAACTCCCCACATATACACACCGACATATTAGCAGTTACTCGGTCTCCCCTGCAATCACACACATATAAGTTAGTGGGGTGAATTTGTGCTTGCAAAATTACATTTCAGTTTCTGCAACAACTGTAGACATCCATGCAAGAATCTGTAATTTTTTTTTTCGAAGTAGAATCAGTCTGACATAACATTGGGATACAGACAGATTTTAACTTCCCATCCTCAATGCATTATCTGAGCTGAAAAGGTGTCCATTGTTAACGCTACTTTGAAAATGCAACTTTTAAAAGATTTCT
>NW_025214620.1:5125-28281 GCF_004010195.1 Chiloscyllium plagiosum | reverse complement strand
GGAAATGGACAGAGGTTCATCAATGTGTATTGTCAGTGAATAATAGAAAGGAAGTGTTGTGAGTGATGCATGAGCTTCCACTAAGGGCTCAAGCTGAAATGCAACAACAATTTACTGGTTTGGACTGCATAAGAATGCAGTTGAACTTTGCTAAACATGTCATACGTGAGGTAATTGAAAAAACACAGGCATAATAAAGCCCGCAACTTTAAGACGTATACCTGCATTTGACGAACCTTTAAGGTCTTAATTAATTGTCTAGTACACCCACCTCAAACCACAAACGATAATCAGTATTTGTTAATAATAGTGTGTGTGACCACTAAATCTCCAGAGGACATCCCATCACACAAGGTCACAACTAAAACGATTATTTAGGAATTACTGAAATATCTCACTCGCTACAGACTACCCATAGAGATAAACTCAGATTAAGGGTCAAACTTCACATCGAAATTATTGAAGAAATGTGTAGATGGATTCCGAATAAAACAATTCAAATTTAATACATACCATCCAGAATCGTAGGGAGTGCGAGAAAGGCAGTATCAGACATTCAAAACCAAGTTGAAGGCTCACAGTCAAGACCATCCGGATGACTAGGTTATGGAAATTCCGTTTGTGCTTTTTGCAGTCAGTGATACAGCAAATGAATCGGACAAATTCACTGATTTTCATTCGTTTTGGGGCATGAAGTAAAAGGACCGTTAAAATTGATTCAGGAGAAATTAGTAAGTCAGAATCAGAGACCACGTGTTTGGACAATGTATAAAACTTTCTGTATCAATTAAATAGAGTGCGGAGTAGGCAAGACAGAATGTGAAAGTTATCAATGCAGACAATGAATTAGGAAGCACACAAGAAAAGAAAAACTCGCAATTTTTCTTTCGGGGTTTCGGTATTTGTGTTACTTCTAGTGAAAGGTGAACCTGTACATATCAGGTTCCGTGTACCTTATCAAATTGAAAGTAAACTATTTAGGTGAACTTTTTAGTAAGAATTCCAGTCAAGAAGGAAGATCTCAGTGTGTGTCATATGAACATGCTCAAAAGGTATTTTGAGAGGGAAGGAAAGCAAGAGGGGAATATGTTATTGATTACAATACAGAGGAGGAACCAAATTCAGAGAATTCTGATTTCAGCATTCCTCAAATTATATTTGACAATGAGGATTTTGTCAAAAATTGAGATCAACGATTGAGCTACCTTCCATAAGAAAATCGAAATCACCTGAAAGTGCTATTAACATCACGAGTGTAGACATGTGGAAATAAGCTGGGAAGTAAAAACCTAAGCAGGCATGTAGTTGGAGGAGATGCTGTTCCAAGTAAGCAACATCCTACCACGCATTGATGTGAGAGTCTGTGCTATGCTCTTGCAGGAAGAAAATAAGAAGATAGGAAGACTTATCGGGTATTTCAGCAGGAAATTAACATGCATCAGCAAAAATATTCGACAACTGAGACGGAGACTTTGAGCTTAGTGTTGGTGCTGCAACATTTGTATACTAATATTATCAGTAACCTAATTGAGACAATCATATACACTGATCATAACCCATTGAAGACTGCAGAGAACTTTAAGGACAGAAATGTCAGTCTATTTAGATGGCGCTGGTTGCTACAGCCATTCAACTTACAGTTGCACAGGTGGCAGGACGAGAAAAAGAGATTGCTGACGTATTGTGGAGCCTTGAATCCGACAGGAAGGAATTCGATGCCAGGAGTAAAAGAGACTGGAGCAAATTATTGTAGTGCATGATTATTGTCAATGTGATGTAGATGGGTGTGTAGTTTATGGGCGCTAACAATTTAGCATTAATGAGTTTTAAAATGGAGCCATTTTGGATAGTGATGGTCCATCTTTCTTTTAAGGGGGAGGAGTGATGATGCTGCTCCTTTCATATGGTTGTGATCTTTTTGGCATTTCTATTGAAGAGTTTGTAAGAGACACAGATTTTGAAAAGCCTGAACTTGCAAGTGTTTTAGGCACAGTTTGATTACAACTAAAACATATTGCTTTGTGCAAAAGGCTTTTATTTTTTTACAAAAGGGGCGTGGCTGGTTCACCCACTCAGGTCCATTCTGTTAGGGTCTGGCCTACTTTCGTGAAATGTTTTGAGGAGGTCTCGCCTGTTACATATCCAGAGGCATGAGAAAGCTTGTGCAAATAGGGTTAATGAGAATCGAAAAGTATTCTACAACTATATTAAGGGCAAAAGAGAAACTAGGGGGAGAATGGTGCTGCTTAAAATCAAACAGCCATTTATATGTTGAACTGCCAGAGATGAGATTGTGTTATGAGGTTTATTTTCACATGTACTCACATGAGTTCGGCGGAATGTCTATAAGTGGTCACATTGCATGCAATCTGTGTTATACAGGTAAGCCACCCTCACATTCTCTGCAGTACAGAAGCGTGCGTCGAAGCAGAAAATGAAAGAAAAAAGATAAAATGAAAAAAAATCAGTCCTTCCTATAAAAGTGCACCAATAAAGAAACACAGTTAACCTCAACAACATTGTCCATCAGCACCTGACCATGCTGGTGACTCACTGACCACAACAGCTAAACGTCCCCGCTCCACTGCCTTTCAGCCTGTTTCTGCTCAATAGGTGAGATCCCACGTGAAAAAACGTGTCAGTAATTGTTGAGAAAAAAGACATGGAAGTTTGGAAGCCGCGGAAACAAATGCATGTCGTGATGTTTTAAAATGAGGACACATTACAGAAGAGGAAGTTCACAAACTGCATAACCCAACACCTGTTCAAGTTTATCACTTCTTATTGTGGGAAGCTGCGAAAGAAATCGCAATGCCCCCAGCTGACTTATTTGTATCATTCCTCAGAGTTCTGAAGAAGCATCAAACCATCCAAAATGTTACCTCTGGTTTCTGTGCACAGATGCTGGCAGACTTGCTGAGCTTTTCCAGCACCTTCTGGTTTTGCTTCGGATTTACAGATTCCGTAGTTCGTTCACTTTTTATTTGTATGTGCCAAACGCAGGAAACTAGGAGTAGATCAGTTTATGAAATGTGGTGAGCATGGAGAATTTGTGCCAAAGTGTCTCAGCGTCTATGAGTCTATAACACCTGATTCATTACAAATTATTTGTTGCATTCATTTCATTTCCAAGTCTAATAATCTCATTTAAGAAATTTCAATGATCCACCTCTCCAAACAGGGTTAAATTAAAAATTCTAATCGTTGTTGATGTGATGTAGACTACAGAAGGAATTCGTTTAACCACAACCTGTACCTTTTTAACCGTAGTCAACATTAGCATCAATCTATGTTTCAGCGACCAATGTTTGTGAACATGCCAGGGTCACAACATTGCATTCCTCCTGAACCCGATGACAAACTGTTGAAGCCACCGCACTTGCCTGATCTCATTCCAAACAGCCGGACTATCAGTTAGTAGAGAGGGCAAATGATCCTAAGACCAACAGGTCAAATCTCAGCTCTGCAGTCCTGCGTTATTCAGTCTCAAATCACATATGCCAGTCTTCAAACAATTCGATAAAGTGCACGTGACACAAAGTAACAGCTGAACACAGCAGATACGACAAAGCCAAGGGGCCCTGAAACCATTCCTGCTTTGCAACTTGTGTTGCATAACAAGCCGTGTCACCGCAGTAGCTGTTTCATTCCAGCTCCCTCTCCCTTCAGCACCTCAAACTGTTACACAGAAACAGATACATTATATAAGCCCTCAAATATTTAATGCATCATCAGAAGAAGGATAAGCAGACGTTAAGTCTCTTACTCAGTACATTCCTGCCATCGAGGCTATAATGTAGGAACGCCAGTTGGACATTCAATCGATCGAGTGTGTAACCCAGAAACGGAGTTAGTCCATTCAGCCATCATGCCTCTTACACAGCAATCTGGAAGAATTTTTTAAGCTGTGTGTCTTTTATACAGAAACACAGGAAAGGGAATATAGAGGTTATAGAAGGATATGAACACAGAGAAAATCGTCATCACGAGGGATTAAAAACTAGTAAGCAAATTATTGGTGTTGAAAACGTTTTGTTCGAATCCATTATCTACGGAATTAATAACAGGAGATTTGTAGGGTCACAACACAATCCATCAGCGTCAGCATAGTTTTAGGAAGGATGAATCATGTTTGATCTACTTGTACGAATCATTTCAATACGTCACAAACAAGATGGATGATAGCAATTCTGGAGTTGTTGTATATCTGCACAGACAGTAGACGTAGAATCAGTTGCTGCACAAAATATTAAACAATCAAATAAATGCATATATCAACACAAGGAATTTCTGAGCATGAATAGAGGATTGGTGAATGATCAAAATGCAGAGAAATGGAAGAGAAGTGTCATTTTCTGGTTGATTCCTTCTCAGATATCATGGTGTTCAGACCTCAGGCAATCGATTGTATTGCTTGCATGAGGGGATAGAAAATGCATTAGCCAAATTTTCAAATGAAACTGAAATGTATTGAAAACTAGATTACAATGAAGTTGCATCAAATTTACAAATGGATATGAATATTTTAGGTGAATGGCCCAAAATATGGCAGATAAATTTGAACGTAGATAAGAATGAGATTATCCATTTTGGTAAGTGGAATCGCGTGCCGACATGTTATGGATAGGGAGAGGAACTTCAGAGTCCTTATGTGCAGAGGGATATGGGTGTCCTCGTTTACATCACTGAAAACTCACAGAGAGATATAGCAGTTAATGAGAAAGGCACGTGCAATTTCAGCAGTTACTTTTAAAATAATAGAGTGCAAGGGAAGGGAAGCGTTCCCGCAAATATGTAAGGCTTTGTTGAGTATGCAACTGGCGTACTATTTACAGTTTTGGTGCCTGACTGGAGGAGGGATGTAGCTGGATTGGACGAAGCTCAGTTGGGGTTCATGAGGTTGATACCAGAGATGAGGAATTTGACTTTATGGAGATTGTGCAGTTCAGGCCAATATTCTCTGAGTTTACAAATTGAGAGGAGATCTCATTGAGGTCTGCAAGATGTAAAGGTGATTAACAATGTAGATGTCGAGTGGATATTTTCTCACCTGGGACATTCTACAACAATCTACAACCAACATAGTTTTACGTTAAGGCAAGGTAGATTCTACTCACAGGAGTGAATAGAACTTACCTATTTACAGGATTGTGAACCTGTGGAATTCTCTGCCCCAGAGTACGGTAGATGCTGGGCCAATGAATAAATGAAGGGTTATGGAGTGCGGGCAAAAAAGTCGAACTGAGGGCAAAATACCATCAGTTATGTTTGTGTTAAATGGAGGAGCAGACTCGAGGAGCTGCATTGCCGACTGATGCTCCTCGTTCTAATTCAAAACTTCAAAAGTACTATGAAGGAAGGAAGGAGGACTGATAATCAAACAGGAAATGGACACTCGCGGTAGATCAGTATTGGTCAGTTTTTCAGATCGCAAGGAGTGGAAGCACACAGTGACCAATGCTACTTCATCATTTATTTACAACCTATATATGTATGGTTTGGAGGAGTGGAACAAATGTATTGTACCATTCTGTGGAAGAGCCATCGGAACTGAAACGTTGATTCTGATTTTTCTTCTCTGATGTTGCCACAGCTTCTGAGCTTTTCCAGCAATTTCTGCGTTTTCTGGTGGTGTTGTTGTGTACTGTTACTACATGTAATGATTATAATAAGATAAGAAGGAAAGAGTCTGCAAAAGGATATGAACAAGTCAAGTGAATCTATTACAATTTAGCAGGTGAGTTATGGCATTTTACATGAGCTGTTTTTTTCAGTAAGAATGGAAGGGAGTATGTTATTGACATGGAGAGACAATACCGGACTCAGTAGTACGGTTTTTACTGGAGTGTTTACTCTGGCACATTCAGACTTGGGACGCCTTGTTCCATCTCTCTGATGGTCTGTTCCCTGATGTTCCCAGTGGTCCTATTGCTCTGACGACACGCACAATGTTTTGATATGAATGGTTGGCGATGGGGTGTGGTGAGGGGGAAAGATTTTGAACCAACTATTAAGTTGAATGATCTTTATCTAAGATGTTATCCTTTATTTCTACGTGGAGACACGAAGTTATGGGAATGGTTGACTGCTTCTGAACGACGAAGTTGTGGCTGCTACCAGGACAGTCGGTGTTCACCAAGATGGTGTACTGTGCATGGACACACTGCAACATTAATGGAGTAAGAGTTCCTCAGTTTCTCCACCTCTCCCCATTGTCATTGGGAACCTCGCAGATCCGTGTACACCACCGGGAATCCCGCTTTAATTGGAAAACAGGTATACTCCGGGCAGCCCCATGCTACCAAAGAAAACATTGTTTTCGCCTCATTCACCATGTATATTCTCATCAGCCAATGGTGACATAGGTGTCGACATGCTGGGAGATGAATTCTCCATCTCTCCACAGTGTCATGGGGACCTCGCAGATCCATGTACACCACCGGGAATCCCGCTTTAATTGGAAAACAGGTATACTCCGGGCAGCCCCATGCTACCGAAGAAAACATTGTTTTCGCGTCATTCACCATGTATATTCTCATCAGCCAATGGTGACATAGATGTCGACATGCTGGGAGATGATGAATGTGTCATCCATATTTGCCTGGAAAGTTCTCGATCACGGAAGCTGAATGAAACTATGACCCTAACACCACTGGCCCTCCCGTCCTCCCATAGTGTGAAGCTGCAGGTTGTGTTGAAGGAGGTGACACCGCTCTGTGACCATAACACCATAAGTCACAGAAATGGAAGTAAGGCCATTCGTCCCATCCTGTCCATTCCACCACTTAATCATGGCTGATGGGAATTTCAACTGTACTTAACTGCACTCTCCCCATACCACGTAATTCCTTGCGATGTCAAGAATTTATCAATGTCTGACTTGAAGACATTTGACGTCCCAGCCTCCACTGCGCTCCGTGGCAATGAATTGCACAGGTGCACAACTCTCTAGTAGAAGAAATGTCTTCTAATTTCCATTCTAAATTGAACCCCTGTAATTCTAAGGCTATGCCCACGGACCCTCGTCTCCCCACCTAACTGAAACAAATTCATCGTGTCCACACTTTCTAAGCCATGCATTATTTGTAAGTTTCTATTAGGTTTCCCCTCAACATTCTAAACTCTAATACATATAATCCGAGGATCTTCAGCCGTTCGTCGAATTATCCGCTTACCTTTCCAGGGATCATCCATGTGAATCTCCGCTGGAGACGCTGCAGTGCCATCTCATCATTGATGAAATAGTCCATGTCTCTATTCTTTTTACCTCAGTTCAAGAACTCGCATTTGCTCACGCTGACTTTCATCATCCATTACCTGGACCGCCGTCTTAAACAGTCTATATCTTTCTGCACCGTCCCCACCTTCTCAGTACTATCTGCCTGTTCGCCTAACTTCGTATCATCGGCAAACTTCTCCAGAATGGCCCTTGCCCCTTCATCCAGATCACTAATATATAAAGCTGCACCAGCAACATTGAAGCCTGCAGGACACCACTTATACCACTAGCCATTCCTAAAAACATCCTTTTTTCCCAACTCTCTACCTTCTGTCACATGACCAATCCTCAATCCATGCCAGTAGCTCACTTGGAACACAATGACCCTCACCTTACTCAGCAGCCTCCCGTGAGGCCTTTGATAAGGCCTTATGTAATTCTCGACAGATAACATCCACTGGATTTCCCTGATCTAACATAAATGCTACCGCTTTAAAGAATTCTAACAAGTCTGTCAGGCACGACATCTCCTTACCAAATCCACAAATGCTGAAAATTTCCTCAGCCATATCCCTAAGAACTCTAGGATGTCGTCGGTCGCGGCCATTAGGTTTAGCAATTTATAGACGTTTTAGCTTTTATAGCAATTCCTCTTTTGTAATGGCTACCATACTCAACCCTGCACCTTTACTCTTCCATATCGTTTGGATATTACTCATGTCTTCTACTGTGAAGCCTGGCGCAAAGTACTTTTTAGGTTCTTCAGTTATTTCCTTATCTGCCAGCACTAGCCTCCTGCATCAGTTTGGAGCTGCCCAATTTCTACTTTTGCCTCTCCTTTGCTTCTTAAGTATTGAAGAAACTATCACTATCATTTGTAACATTCATGGCTAGCTTACCTTCATATTTGATCCTCTCCTTCCTAACTTCTCTTTTTGTTATTCTCTGTTTGCGTTTAGTCTTCCATATCTTCTGATTTCCCAGTGCTCTTGGGCAACTTTATTGGCTCTCTCTTTTTCTTTGATATATTTCCTTACTTCCTTTGTCAGCCATAGCTCTCTAATGCCGCCCCACGACCCTAAACCCCCCGGTAATCTTTCTTTTCTTTGGAATTAACGTCTCTACTGTGCCCTGAATTACACCCAGAAACACGTGCCACTGTTGCTCTACTGTCTTCCACACTCAGGTTTGCTTCCATTCGATTTTAGTCAGTTCCAATCTCATGCCTCTGTAATTACCTTTATGTAACTTATAACCATTATATCCGATTTCCCCTTCGCTCGTTCAAGCTGCAGACTGAACATTACTATTTGATGATAACCAGCTCCTTATTCAATCATGGTCCCCTCAAACTCTGCTCCTGGCGTAGGTGTAGCTTGGGAAGCTCTTCTTGGAAAACCAGGGGTGGATACAGCCGATCCTTTCCGAGTACACCTACCTCTTCACAATATCTCCATGGTTTCAGAGATTTCCTGCTCTGCCGGTTCTGCTCCATTTGTTGTTCATGTTGCAGACCCAGATGCTGTAACTACAGGCCTCATGCTCCATGCGGAGTTGTGTCACCAAATCTTCAACTCTCCCTGTATGACGGTCGCAGCTCACAGCATAACCTCCAGAACATCATTCACAGTAGCTCCACTGACTTTTCAATAACAGGAGACTTTCAGAAGTCCCTCAGCTGCAAAGTAGATGTCTGACTCTTCGAGAATATCCGAGGGGCTTCACATTTACTGACTGCAGGGTCAGTTGAGAGGGACAAACACAGGCGTTCAACGGGCAAACACAGACCAAGTTTCAAAGACGTGACTCAAACTTATTGAAACACCCGATACAAGATGGAGCAACACATGGGACACAGCGGTAAGTAAACAACAGCTGTACACACACCATTTCATTGTTTCTCAGCTTCAAAATGCTCGCAGTCGACACACTTGGCATCCATAAAAAAAACAAGTTAAGGGAAGCGTATAAAGGGACAGAGAAATTCACATTAAAGACAGAAAGAGTTAATTAATTAACTGATCACACATTGTGGAAATACGAGGAAAAAGGAAGGATCACAAGAATGGGAATATTCAATGAAGACATTGCTCGGTCAGTTGAAATGGTTTAGTGCATCAAATTCCAAATCTGTCTCAAAGAACCAGCCCAAACACCAAACACTGTGACAAGATAACGGCTCAGCATGGAGAGCTGTGCAAACAATGCGAGTGTATTTCTCAGTAAAGTGGACTAACTGCCCAGCATGGGGAGTATTGCGAACCTTTGCCAATATATTGACGTTAAATTTGCTGCGAAACCTGCCTTGCAAGGGAAGATTTGCCTCCAGTTTTATGAGTGACTGTAAAATAAGCTTCCATCAAGTAATGTCTCGACACTTCCATTGCTCCAGAAAAAGGCAAAGGCAAGTTTGTGTGTGTGTGTGTGTGTGTGTGCGCGCGCGCGCGCGTTTGTGTGTTTGTGTGGGGGCAGGGAGTGTGTGTAGATGGTCTGTGTGTGTAAGTTTGCGTGTGTGTGTGGTACACCTGCAAACTATTATCTGTGAGAGAGCACATATGGAGGAAATCAGTTTAAATATGAACAACCAGCAAAGGATTTTCGAATCGATAGAGAGAATGAGGAAACTTTCATAGACAGATATGATGCTGTGTTTGAGAATATTGAAACAAAACCAGACCCAAGAAAAATATAGACCAGTGCGCTTCGTGTACATGGGTGGATGGGTGTCAACAGTTACCATCAGGAATCGGGAGGATATAACGTCAGGAATCAGGTCATGGGCAAAGGGATCACCATAGCTGTGATGTGCCTATTCCAGACCCACATATTTTCCAAAGAGGGGATGGGGCAGAGGAGGAAAATGGAGTTAGTAAACAGAACAGAATACCGTGTGCTCCAAGCTCCGAACATTTAAACATCAAGGGCAGTCATGCAATGAATCGTGTTTCCCCGCTAAAATTGAACAGGTTAACATCGAGAAAAGCAGTGGCACTGCCATTAACAAAGAGGAAGAGAGTGAATTTAGCAGTTCATTCATGCAGTTGCTAAGGATTTGCACAGTGAATATCTGAATTCAAATCTCAGCAGAAAGCATAAGACCTACAAGGAGTTTAGAGTCATTGAAAAGAACCTTCGCGCTGTTGAACCTGATTTATAGAGTTAATGATTGAACAGCGACACTTACCAGGGACACCAATGATAGCCAGAACTGGATAATAAAAATATTGAATAACGTAAAGTGTGCATTCGATCCACAATGATAATTACAATTGACTATTATACATAGAAAGAAGCCAAACATAATCGGATAAACTCCTGTCTTTTGTTGAATAATTCCACTCTAATGTTCTCAGATTATGATCCATTATTGGAATTTTCCATTCAAATGTTCTGACCCTCTGATCTCGGCTCCCCTTCTGCTGGAACTGTTGATTACTGTTATTGCCGTCGGTGATGCTTCTTTTCATACAATGGATTAACACACTGAACGGGATTATCATTTAAACATGGAATCCCTCCGCTGGGATAATTATAATCCATGGAGACTGATATTAATCACA
The DNA here is from genome assembly GCF_004010195.1 of Chiloscyllium plagiosum. Classification (NCBI taxonomy): domain Eukaryota; kingdom Metazoa; phylum Chordata; class Chondrichthyes; order Orectolobiformes; family Hemiscylliidae; genus Chiloscyllium; species Chiloscyllium plagiosum. The sequence continues at coordinate 17,502 of NW_025214620.1, read as the reverse complement.
GTTATTGAACAAACTGCTCAGTTAAGCCCTTCCTTTTATCACTTCCCATATTACAGGAAAATGGAAAATGTACACATTCTGGTTGGAATGGATGAGTTTTGCTGCGGGTTGGACTATAAATCTTTCAATAATTTAAAATTTTTCTTCCTTGTAATTGCAAGTAGTTCCAAAACATTGAACTTTGGTACCACTCATTTATGGAACAGGACAGGGATAAAGTAACAAACCAGTTCCATGTAAGGAAGAATGGGGTAATTTCTAAAAATCATAACCTATGCAAACAATGTTTATTCTTCAGTGTTCATGACTTCGTATAATCCTGCATCCAGCTTTAAGTGCCTTGTTATGAAATCCATTGACAACTTTGAGGCACCATTCAGCGCATTGACATTGCTGGTAGGAACAGGGGAAAGCAATTCTGTCTCCATGTGCCCGATACAGAGGGATAAGAGGAGACCAATCAGACCACACTAGCATATTACCACTTGAAGGTTTGGAAAGCTGGAATGTTAGTAGTTTTTGCAATATGAATCATTCAAAGCATGAAGAAGTCTTATTGCAGGGGTGCAAGTTGTTTCTGAGAGGAGACCTGGAGTACATTGTTTCGTTGTGTTTCTGTAACTCAGAAGGGAGGCAACTCCGTCAGAGTCAGATTACTAGCTAAATGTAATCCACGGATTGTTGAGTCACTTAATGTTTCAGGCCTTGTACAGAGGGAGAGGGAGACGACATTCATTCTCTCTAGACTGTCACAGAGTGACAGGAGGAGAACATTTAGACTCTCGAGTCTTTTACAGAGGTCGAGTCGGAGACCATTCTGCCTCATGCCGCTGCTAAAGAAGGAAAGGCAAAGGACATCAGCCTCCTGAGTCTGTTACAATTGGGCAGGTGGAGCCCATTCAGGCTCTTGTGTCTGTTACAGAGTCACAGGCCAGAGCCATTTAGCCTCTCGAGCTCGTTTCAGAGGGACAAGAGGAGGCCATTCAGGTTCTCAACTCTTTAATCCGAAACCAAACCCAGTCAGCTTGCTTGCTCAATTATTGACAGAACAATTAACAAATACATCATTCAGAATTTTAGGACAATTTATAGAAACAGGGGAAAAGCTATCAGTCAGCACAAGCTGGAAGGAGTGATGAAGAAGTCATTCAGTGCCTCAATTCCATTCCAAAGATCAGCAGGAGAGCAAACAGCTATTGGAGCCTGTTACTCAGCAGCAGGAAGAGGACATCGATACACTAACCTGGTAGACAGGAACATGAGAGATTCAATCAACTGCTCGAGATGGAGGCACAGGAACAGAAGGCTGTCATTCAACTGCTCCAGACCGCAACAAAGGAATATAGGGATATCAGTGAGGCTCAGGGATCGTTATTCCCCTCTCTGCAGCTTCTGCTCCATTTGGTGGTCATGTTGCAAACCAAGATGCTGTAATGAAAATCATCACGATTAATCCTTACTGGGTTATGAAAGCCTCTGGTCTTACCGAATGTCCACAGCATCTTAAAATGCACTCTCCATGGAACCTTTCCCAGCATTTCCACGAACTTCTCAAAACCAGAATGGTGGTAACGCTACTCACCTACAAGTTAGAATGCTGATCGTCACCTTCACTATCGAGGGAATCGGTCATGTTACTGCGCACATAATCAACAAGGAGTGATAACATATTCATTAAGTGGAGAAACGCAGAACACATAATAAAGACGTGCATCAAAGCTGCTGAACCACCTGTAAATCGTGGAACTCCTCATAGTGCACCACAAGGAATGGAAGCACGAGCTATGTCGGAATTCTAATTCGATATCTTCTCAGTATGAAGACCAGGCTAGTGTGCTGCTCATTACTACCCGGGAATCTGTCCAGAGTGAACATTTTGCGGATAACACCAGCACATCGATCGATAAACGTGAATTCCCAATCTGCATAACTGTGCAGAACACAATTTCATTAATCTATAAACTCGGGCGAGATAACTATCCAGCAGTCTATAGCAATGCATTGTTAGATAGAGGCGGATAGATTATCTATGAAGCATGCAGAGCTGGGTAGTGAGCACTCGTGAATTGCTGTGGAAATCGGGAGCATTTATCCTCCTCGCATGTAGAGCTGTGTGCACCAACCCAGTTCCGAACACAGTAACACTGTGTTAGATGACTGCCCAACATGAAGACAGTTGCAGCTCCTGCTGGACTTTACAGGATGTACAGCTCCCATCTAATTGCAGCTCCATATCTCCATCCTGCAATGAGAAGGGTCGATGTGGTTGTGAACATCACTGCCAGATAGAGATGGAAGGGAATCTTTTGAATACCAACAAATTGGAGGTGTTGGGATAAAGACTGTGGGGATGGGTGAGGAGATTCAGAGACAATGCCACGGGAGGATATGTTTTCAGCTTTCAGAATGCTGGAATGAAGATATTTCTCTGACATCTTGCAACATGGAGAAGTGTTTCCAGGAATGATGGGTGAACCGGACAAAGGTTCAAATGATGGAGAATTTGGCATAAACATTTGTTCTGCAGCTTTGTAAGTGGGAATGGGGCATGCAGCTTCTTCAACCTATTGGGCTGAATCTAACAGTAATTTGTCTCAGTGAGATTTTCATTGAATGTGACAAAGGAAACATCTGCACGAGATTGACCTAGTTTCCTTTTGCAATCTTATCTAACTCACTTCATTAACTACCTGCCCAACTTCACCCCAACATGAAGTCCATTCCATTGAATATCAGCTCGTTGCTCCCACTGATCACGGCCCGAGGTCCTCACCATCAACCGGAAGTCCTGGATATTCCATTAATTCACGCAATTGTGTCATGTTTAAAAAGCCAATGGGCACACGGTTGACGTTTCTCAATTCAAGGCTTCTCTCGACGGTTTACATTGGGATTGGCAGATAACGGACAATTACACCATGATTTATTAACAGGGTGACGGAGGTCCTGGTTGATGGGCGAGTACAGACGTGCAACTTTCTATTTCCAGAGAGGAAGCACCACCTACTGAGTATGGCCTGTGCACGGCAACAAGTTCACTTCAGTATCTGAGGTCTGACGAAATGTCTAGCAAGACAGGACAAGTATTAATAAACTTCCCTGCTCTGTCAGAATAAATGCCACAATATTCTCCTGCGCCCTCCAAATGCCCCACCGCTCGCAACACTGCAAGCAGCACTTTCTCTCTCTCTCTCTTTCTCTCTCTCTCTCTCTCTCTCTCTCTCTCTCTGTTCGCCTACCCCCACTCCACTCCACGATACGCCCAACACTACTAAACCTGAATGGAAAGAACACTGTGGCGGACATTCCATGGACATCTAATCTTTCCCTCCAACCTACACCAGCACTAACAGCAGGACCACCCATACCATTCCCTCACATTCCCTCCCTTCCTTTCACAAATTCCAGGAGAAACAGCTTGTAAGTGAACATAAAGGGCTGAGCTGGGTGGTGGAGTGCCTATTATCCGTTCACTCGCCCACCTTCCCCCGATAGGAGCAGTAGAGGAGCGGAACGACTCGTCTGAAAATTCTGAAACATCCACATCCCACCAACCGATTTAAGAGCAATGTTCTATACTCACTTCATATGCACGCTCATTTCTATTTCCCCAGCATAACCACGAAGCTATGGTCTTGATGGCATCTCGCTTTTGTATCGATCTGGTACGAATCGAATCTCCATTGCCTCGGTCGGCACGTGTGTGGGCTAACAACACATCGTCTCTACCACCTCGCAAGAAGGGATCAGAGAGGCTCCCTGCGCACCACCTCCAGTAGACAGTCAGATACTAAAACTAATTGAGATACTTACTGCTCTTCCTAATTGTCATGACATCTTAAATAACTTGTGCTCTTATACGCCATCTGCTGCTACACCACCTTTATAATTGGACAGACTGTTTTTAGTGTCTTTCAATGTACTTCCTTTCAAAGGACATCTTCTCACACTGCTCTGCATTGTTCCTCGTTTGCCATGTACCGTAACGCTACAGCAACTGCTCACTGTCCTGTTTTGTTGCACACTGTCCCTCAGAAACGTGTCAATTTTTCCTACTTTGGTATCTGCAAGCATTAAAATGAGATGAAAGTCACCTTTCACGCGGAACAACTGAAATCCTGACGTACTCAAGCACATCAGCAAGGGAAACACTGAGACAATTCCCATATAGCCAGATAGTAATGAGATACTTCCAAACAATTAACAGAGTTACTGACAAACAACAGACAGAGTGAGCGAAAACTTCGCAAACTCACCACGGGGCAGGATTGATTCCGACAGGATTCCCATGTCTGAACTTTCGGGCACAGGCCCTTCTTCAGGAATTCCTGACCTGCTGTGCTGTTCCAGCAATGAAGTTTCAACTTTGATCTCCAGCATCTGCAGACCTCACTTTCTCCTCCGACAGAATTCCCATGTCTGAACTGGAGTCAGTATTTTCCTGTGTAAGAGTGGTAGGTTTGGCAGTCTCTGCTCACGGAGATGCAATGTCCTCCTCTGCTGACCCCCGATGCTCCTGCACAGGCAACAGCAGAAAGTGAAACTCATCAAGTTTTCAGTCACAGAGCGAGAAGGGGACAGCAGCAGCTCGCAGCATTATCACACACAATCACAGAAAGTGCTTATGTAGAGAAAACTGAAATTCTACTGAAGCCAGTCAGAGCGGAACATTTTTTTTACTGGGAGTAATGGTTGTGTTTACTCTCCGGTTTTTAAATGTTCTGTTTTTGGTCAGGATTCCTGACACAGAGTGTACATACTAAAGTGGATTTCCACTACAGCTGCATCCAGCACTCTTTGAGTGAAGCATTTTGGAAGAGGTTGGAGATGACTTTTATCGTAATCCCTATAACTTTTAATGTTTTATGAGCTAATCTATCGTACAACGTTGGGAAATGTGACGTCATCCATTTTGCTGGATAACAGCAAAATAGACTATGATTGAAATAATGACAACCTGCAGAATGCTGCAGCGCAGAGGGATTTGTGTGTCCTTGTGTATGAATCACAAAATGAGTTGGTTTGCAGATGTAGCAGAAAACTAAGAAGGCAAATGTAATGTTGTCCTTCTTTACAGTACAGTTACACACCCGAAGACACAGGCAAACACAGTTAGAGATATGCATACACACAACCAAAACCACAGAGACTCAAGCATTCACATACAGTCACACAGAAACTGCAAAGTTTTCTTTTTATCACAGAGATCAGTACGTTATTGATTTAAAAGGGGATCAAGAGTTATGAGAAAAAGGCAGGAGAATGGTGCTGAGAAACATAGCAGCCGTTATCGGACATCAGTGCGTACTTAGTTGGACGAATTGCCGAATTCTGTTCATTTTTCTGCTCTTGTGGGATCTTGAAATGTGTTCTGAGAGTCCAGTATCAATTAAGGCTGCTTAATATTCGAATGTAATGTGGGATAGCTTTTAGGGCCTGAATGGTCTATGTCTGTTCCTAATTGTTGTCCTTTGCCTTTGTGCTGCGCTAACTGCGGTGTCCTCATTCCCTGGATAAGTGCAAGCTTGGTCATTGACGATATTAAAGTTTGAGCTCAACTGACATTTGGGCATTGTGGGCATGCATAATTGGCGAGGGGGTGGGTCATCCACAATCTGATCAACAATGAGTATTCTGAAAGTTGCAACAGGCTTGAGGAGCCGAATGGCCATTTGCTGCCCCTAATCCTTGTGTTGTTCTCTCACTCAGTGCCTCAAAAGTATTACAGATAACGAGGAAGAGCCCATGCAGCCACTCAGGATCGTTACAATGTTTTGTGAGATGACCATTCTGCTCGATGGAGGGGTTACACAGGAATAGAATGAAGTCATTCAGCCCTTTGTGTAATTACACAGCACAGGACGAGATCATAAAAACATTCTAAAATGATGCATAGGAACTGCTACCCACACCCCAAACCCCACCTCACTGCCTGCGGTTAACTAACAGGAAACAGACAGAGGGGATTAATGTTTATTTTTCAGTTTGGAAAGCTGGAAACAGTGGAGTGCCACTGGGATCAGTGTGAGGTTGTCTATGATTTACAAACTGTCTCGATGATTTGGATTGGGGACTGATTGGTTTAGAACTCACTTTGCTCATCTACCAAGACAATCATTCAATACATTGTCAAATATAGATAGAGAGTCTGCAACATGATCGCGACAGGGGAGGTTAGTAAGCAAACTTCAATTAGAAATAATATAATGTGGGTTCTGGGAAACTTGAGGTTTGATGTAATGACAAAGTAGCAATAAACATGGAGAGTAATCGAAGAAATCGGGGACAGAAAGAAATGGTGTATCTGTGCACATGATTCACATAAAGTTCGTCGGTAGTTCCAGCAAGTGAATAGTAAGTAGATGGAATGATGTGTGCTTTGCTCATAAACAGGGAATAATCGGAAGAACGTTTCAATGAATCTGCATAGTCCATGACTGAAACCACACCTGATGTACTGCATCTAATTTCAATCCCCAAAATTGAAACAAAACACACAACGGTTTTCGAAGATGTTTCATAAAATCTCTACAATATGGACACAGTCAAATAGTTCACTTCAACTCTTCAAGATGCATCCAAACCCAACGCAACACTGTAACCTTGCATTTCTCATGGTTAATCCACCTAACCTGCATGTTGCTGGACACTATGGGAAACTTAGCATGGCTAATCTAACTAACCTGCACATTTTCACACTGTGGGAGGAAACCAGAGCACTTCCTGGAAACTCATGCAGACACTATTAGTAAATGCAAACACCACAAACACAGTCAAGCGTGGCCGGAATTGAGCCTAGGTCTCTGGCACTTGAAAAACACTGAACCAGGCTGCCTCGTCTAAATGCTCCTACCCGTTGGATGTCTCCTTTTGCACAGGGGAATAACCTTGGGGAGTCAATTTTAAGAATAAAGTGTATTCACTTCGGAACAGATATTATAAAACGAGAACAACTTGTTTTTTTTTAAAAAAAACACATGAACACACAGAAACGTATCTTCAAGTGAAAAAATGATGATATATTATGTTAAGTGAAATGCATTGGATGCAACAGAAACAATGATGCACCGACAGTTGTTAAGGAATGATGTTGGAGCAATATAGTCTAGAGAATTTTCAAGGAGACCTCATAGGGTCGAATTTGATGGTCGATAAACATCATTGTGTGTTTCAGCTCAGAGAGGGGGAAAACCGCCTCAGAAGAATGGCCTATTGCTCTCTCTCTCTCGTTCCTTATTACTACCCACAACAAAGTGGGAGAACTGAAAACTCTTCAGTAACTTTTACTTCTCGCAGAGGATTCCTGTCAATGATTCATTGGAATTCCCTCAATATCTGAAGCAAAGAAAATTCGGCCAAATCCACCTGTTCCATGAGGAAATCATGTTGCCAACAGCTTCAGTGAGCAGAATAACTTCCAAGGACAGAATAATATATGGGCAATCTCACCTCTTTTTTTTTTTTGCTTATGTCATGAGTTTCCCCATAATTTGTACAAGGTTCTTTCACGTTGACGCTCTGTACAGTGCATACCTATGTGTCTGTGTGTAATGGGGTACAGACAGGCATGTTTGGATGAGACTACAACCAGTTCAGCCACAATCTTAGTGCTGGTGGAACAGGGTCTAAAAATTTCTGCTTCTCAGCCCTATGTCACTGTATTCCATTCAGCAACTCAAAGCTGCTCGGAGTAGCTGGTGACGATTTGCCACTTGTGCCTAGTGCATAGCAACAGAGAAAGCCATTCCTCCATTAAGTTTCTCATATACATTTTGATATGTGTTGGGCAATGCTCGTGAAAAACAGAGGATGGGTAGAAAAGAACCCTACCCTTTCTTCTTCCACAGGTTTTCGTCGCTGTAACTTGTCATTCATCTATTCGCCATGTTATCGATCCAGATTCACTGTCAATACAGATACCTTAGCTCACTCAGAGATAGTTCACAAAATCCTCTGGAGTGTCTGACTACAGCATTTCATAACATAATTTGAAGGAAAAAGAAAAAAAAGTAAATTTCCAATGGAACAAAATAGCTCGAAAAACTGAGATATGGGAGTAGACTATTCATTTGGGCTTCAATGTACTTGGTTTTGAGGAATAAGTCAGGACAAAATGAGTGAGGTGTTCACTGGGGAACGTTGGGAGCAGTGACCATAAATCAGCGCCAGTTGGATGAGTAATACCGCATTTTTTTTCTTTAGACCATAAATCTATTATTTTTAAAATAAATATGGAAAGCGATAGGCTGGTCCACAAATTTAAGTTTTGAATTGTCACAAGGTCAATGTTGATGGCATTAGGATGAACTTTCAAAACTAGATTTGAGGGGACTGTTTGCAGGTAAAGGGATGGCTGACACGTAGGAGGCTTTCTGAAGCAATTTCAGGGACGGCATGTTCCTGTTAGTGTGAAGGACAATGCTGTCTGGAGTACAAGCCATTGGTTGACAGAAAGTATGGAGGCTCTGGTCGAGAAAAAAAGAGGCATGCATCATGTATATACACCTGGGATCAGTGAATACCTTGTGGAGTAGGGTGGTGTGAGAGCATATTTGTGTGAAAATCAAAAAGGGCAAAACGGCGACATGAGATAGCTTTGACATAAAGGTAAAGAGAATTTTCAAAGAGATTCTAAGAGTATGTTAATGGCATGAGACTAATTAGGGAGACGATACGGCCCCTTAAACAATACAGTACACAAGTGCTTGGCCATGCTGGGTTCACACTCCGCACCAGGACCTAATCACCCCACTCACTGCCTACCAGTCGGCTTCTGCTCAATGGGCTAATTTCTATACCAATATACTGCGTCAGTATTTGCCACGTAGAAAGACATGGAAGCTCATTAACTCGGGGAAATAAACAGTGATATTTTGAAAAGAGGCCATATTTCCGACGGGTTAGTGACCAAGGTCATAAAGAAGAATAAATACCCGATATTTTGATCAACTATCCCAGGAAATCGTGGGAAACGAGGGAAGACATTATGATGACCCAGCAGAGAGATATCGGTGAGCGACGGTCGAGAGTGAGGTGTCAGAGGACTTGAAGATGGCTAATGGTCGAGCATTATTCTTTTTTTTTAATGGCTGCAAGGTAAAGCTGTGTAACAAGAGACTGGTGAGTGTGGTTTCAGTGTTGGCGAAGTGGAGAGGATTCTACGAGCCATAATCTGTATATATTTGAAAGGCGAGGACTGAACAGAAATAACAGAAACAGAAGTTGCTGGAAAAACTCACTGGTCTGACAACATCAATGAAGACAAATCAGAATTAACATTTCGGGTCCGGTTACCCTTTCTCAGAATGGATGGTAGTTGGGAACACGTCAGTTTTATGCACATGGTTGGTCGTGGGGAGACGGTAAGGAGTAAATCGTAGATGGGGATAGAGCCCCATAGACGGCGAAAAACAGTTGGACAGAGAAAGAATGGATAACGGTCGGGGTGAGATGGTGAATAATTGTTTGTTCAGTCTGTGAGTGGCTAATAGTTTGCAGTGTGAAATATTAGGCTATGTGATAACAAGGCCTGGTTTGTGGGATAGAAATCTACGACATAGGAGAGTTCAGCCCCTAAAATTTCCAGATCGATATTAAGCCTGGAGGGCTGTAGGGTCCGAAAGAGAAAAATGAGATGTTATTCATTCAACTGGCGCTAAGCTTCGCTGGAACACAACACCAAGCCTGAGACAGAGATGTTGGCGAGGGTACAGCATAATGCCAAACTCAATCTATCGGATCGAAGCTCTGTAGTCCTGTCACATACAGTAATGAATGGTGATGGTGTAGAGAACAACTCCCTCAGTAGAAATGAAAAATGCAATGGGCCCCGACACCATTGCTGCAATAGACTCGAAGACGTGTGCTACACAACAAGCCCTAGCCCTCGTGATGGTGTTTCATTCCAGCTCCAACTCTGCCACCTCCCGAGCAAAATGGAGAATTATTCATCTATACACAATTCCCAAAAAGGAGAATAATTGCAACCTGACCAATTACTACCCTGTCAGTCGCATCATAATAATTAAATTGATGGCAGTTCTTTTAACAGATCTATCAAGGAGCACAGGAGTGACCCTCTCATTGCGGTTTTCGAGAGGTCCTCATGTGAATAGGGTGCTGTTGTGGAAATGTCACTGGATTACACATCGAGACCAGGCTAACGCTCTGGCAGCTGATAGAAGTTAAAACACTTAATAAAATGTCGAGATCCAAAGTCTAGTATCAGTAATAGTGACCCTGAATCCAATGTCGATTGTGAACACTAATGTGACTCACCAATATCCTTTCAGGGAGCAAATATCACGCGCTTTCCTGGTCTGGCCGACAAGTGACTCCAGACACACAGGCAAGTGATAAAATCTTCAATGGTCTCTGAAACTGACAAACAAAATATTCAGTTATATCAAATGTTCCAAGGTCTTAAAGGAAAAGCACACACAGAATGCACGACACCAGCCTTGGGATAGGAAAAGGAATAGGAAACACACTCCTGTCGACCCAGCACTGGCCTCTTTACTTACATCTGAAAGCTTGTGACAACATTTGCAGACGTTTCACACAGACTGCACAGAAACATCGGGAAAAGAGCAGGATATGCATAGAATCCGGACAGTGTGGAATCAGGCCCTTCAGACCAACAAGGCCATACCGACCATCTGGGGGAGTAAGACAACCAAGTGCTTATCTGTACCGTATTATCGTTTATTTATTACTGAAAAATGCGCCTAACCTACTTATCAATGAATGCTGCGGGCAATGTAGTATGTCCAGTTCAGCTAACTTACACAGCCTTGGATTGTCGGAGAATATCCCGCAGAGATAGAGGGTATGTGCGAACTCCACACAGACAGTTGCCCGAGGCTAGAATCGAAACTGGATGCCTGGCTGTATGATGCAGCAATTTGAAACCATGTGGCACCGTGCCGGCCCACAGTACATTAGCCGTTCCCATCTAGTTTATGACTAAATATCTCCTCAATACAATTTGCCACACAGTGTACTCTCCCTTAATATGATGAAAAATCTGAAAGGTATAATATATTAACTGCAGTACCTCTTAAGTCCTGCGATTTGTCTCTCCCTGACCTCACCCGATCCATTTAGTCTTTAGAAATCCTTATTTATTTTCAGTGTATTGGCTTCCACGACCTCTATGGAGGAAATTTCCCAGGTTCACCGTTCGCTGAGTGCAGACATTTATTCTCATCTCAATGTAATGCAGCCTGCCTGTACCTTGTAATGTGGCCCGCTGTTTTAGACGTTGCAGCTGGGGAAATTATCATGCTTACATTCTAACTGTCTCGCCCTGTCAGTACATTATATATTTCGCTAAGATATCGATACATTTTACTAAACCCAATGGATTACAATTCCAGTAGATCCAATCTCCACTCACAAAATAAGCCTGTCATCCCAGAGAGCAATCTGATCATCCTTCGCTGAAATCCCGCAGGTTTGTCCTTTCTTAGGTACAAACACTGAAACTGCACAATATTCGATATGAGGTCACACCAAAGGCTTGTACACCTGCAGTCAGTCATCCTTTCTGCTGTACTCAAATTCCCCGGAAACGTCGGTCAACAGACCATGTATCTTCCTAATTGCTTTATTTTCCTGTAATATTCCTTTATGTTATCAGTGTAGAAGGAGGTCCAGATCCTGTTCAATGTTAGAGCTCCCCACTTCTTGGGTCTATGCATACTGTTAAGCGTGCAAAGTCCTTTCCCAGTATTGAGTTCTAACTTCAGAACTCAGTCACCTTCATGAAATTCAGAGTTTTGCACCGAAGAAAACAACAAAAAAGGGGCATAAGTTCATTTATACAGTAACACTTTTTATCCAATCCATTTCCAAATAGTAGGTTGCCATTCTATTTTTTACAGCAGAACACACAACGTCCTATAGGGACTAGTGTAGGGGCTGGAGGGGGTAACAGAGATAGAGAGGTGCGTAGGTGCTGGAAGAGATTGCAGAGATAATGAGGTTTGTAGGTTCTGGAGGAGTGTCCACAGTTAGCGAGGCTTGTACTGGCTGCAGGAGTTTACGGAGCTAAGAAGGTGCATAGGGCACGAGGAGTTATGAAAATATGATTTGAAGATGCTGGTGTTGGACTGGGGTGTACAAAGTGAAAAATCACACAACACCAGGTTATAGTCCAACAGGTTTAATTGGAAGCACACTAGCTTTCGGAGCGACACTCCTTCATCAGGTGATCGTGGAGAGCTCGACCGTAACACAGATTTTATAGCAAAAATTTGCAGTGTAATGTACCTGAAATTATACATTGAAAAATTGATTGTCTGTTAAGCCTTTCATCTGTTAGAATACAGTGATAGTTTCACTTCTTTCATGTGTAAATCACAAAACTTTTTTTT
>NW_025214620.1:0-3138 GCF_004010195.1 Chiloscyllium plagiosum | reverse complement strand
CAGATGTCAGACAGAAGTCGTCAATTTCGATGCTTGCTTCATTTCCATCATTCCGGGGGAACGCCTGAAAATGGCTGAACACATGATCAGCTGAGAGTGAATCCATTCTCCGAAGTTTCCAACTTTGTCATTTTTCTGTGGTGATACCACATTCCAGTGAGCAGCCTTTGATATGATTTCATTTTCTTTCAAAGTAGAAATCCGATAATATTGGTAGACTGACCTTCCAGTTGTGACTGTCCCATCTCTGGGCTTCTGCTTTCACCCCTTCCCTTCCTTCCCAGAATAATGAGAGAGATCTCTTTGCCCTCACTTCCCACTGCAGTAGAATCCACATTCACAGAATCATCTTGAACCACGTCCACCACCTGCTGCAAGCCATCATAGACTATTACAGTGCACTACAGACCTTCAGCCCTCGATGTTGCACCGAACTATGAAACAAGTCTAAAGGCCATCTAACCTGCTCTATTATATTTTCATACACTTGCCTACCCAATGACAATTCAAATGTCATTTGAGTTAACATGGCTACTACTGTTGAAGACAGTTTCTTCCACGCCACTACTACTCGCTGAGTAAAGAAACTACTTCTGACAGCTGTCCTATACCATCACCTGTGATCATAAAGCTCTGTATTTCCTGATGAAGGGCATTTGACCGAAACGTCGATTTTCCTGTTCCGCAGATGCTGCCTGACCGGCCGTGCTTCCTCAGCACCACTCTAATCTTGGCATCTGCAGTACTAACTTTCACCGTAAAAGTAATATCATGCTAGCCATCACCATCCGAGGAAAAAGCCTCTCACTGGCGACGCTATCTAAACATCTGTTCATCTGATATGTCTCAATGAAGTCACGTCTCAACCTTCTTCTCTCGAACGAAAACAGCCTCAAGTGCCTTCGCCTTTCCACATAAGTCTTTCCCTCCGACAAGGCAACGTTCTATTAAATCTCATCTGAACCCTTGCCAATGCTTCCCCTTCCTTGTTATTGTGCATGGGTTGAGGGTGGTTTGCCGGTTTGGGTCAGAATTGTCGAGCTGAAAGAAGACATTAGAAGTTAGTCTACAATATCCTTCGGCACTATCCACAACTATCGACCTTAGTATCATCCGTAAATTTACTAACCTATCCTTCCACACCCATATCCAGGACACTTATAAAAATGAAAAAAAGTCGTGGCCCTTGAACAGTTCGTTGTGTGCAACTACCACTAACTGAACTCCATGATGAACATTTTCCATCAATCATCTGGCTTCTTTCAGCACGCCAATTTCTGATCCAACCTACCAAATCGCCATCAATGCCATGCCCCCGTACGACCTACTGTGCAGAACCTTATCAAATGCCTTACTCAAATCAATATGTATCATCCACCCGTTTTACCCTCATCCACCTGTTTGTTCACCTTCTCAAAGAACTCAATACTGTTTGTGAGGCACGCCTTACCTTTCACAAAACCGGCTTGAATGTCGCTAATTAACTTAATCCTTTCTAGATGATTATAAACTTTTTTTAAAATTAGATTACCTACAGTATGGAAACAAACCTTTCAGCGCAACAAGTCCACACCAACCTGCCGAAGTTCAACCTACCCATACCCCTACATCTACTCCTTCACCTCACACTACGGGCCAATTCACCTGACCTGCACATCTTTGGACTGTTGGCGGAAACTGGAACCACCGGAGGAAACCCACGCAGACACGGGAAGAATGTGCAAACCCCACCCAGTCGGTCGCCTGAGGCAGGAATTGAACCCGAGTCTCTGACGCTGTGAGGCAGCACTACTAACCACTGTGCCACAGTGCCGCCCACTAATTCTACCTTTTAAATCCTTTTCCAACACTTTACCCACAATTAAATTAAGGCTCACTGGTGCAAATTACCGAGGGTTGCCTCTACTCCGCTTCTTCAGCAAGGGAACAGCATTTGCTTTCATCCAGTTTTCTGGCACTCTTCCTGTAGACAATGATGGCATAAAGATCAAAGCCAAAGGCTCTGCAATTTCCTCTCTGGCTTCTCAGAGAACCCTATGATAAATCCCATCTGGTCCAGGTGACTTATTTATTTTCACACTTGCCAGAATGGCCAACACCTACATTTTGTTAAACTTAAACCCATATCGTCCAGTAGCCAGTATCTCAGTGTTCGCCTCGAAAACATTGTCTTTCTCCAGTGTGAATACTGATGAAAAATATTCATTTAGTGCTTACTCTCACTCCTCTGACTCCACGCACATCATCCTACTACTTTCCTCGATTAGTCCTCATCTTACTCTTGTCATTAATTTGTTCCTGATGTACCTGTAAAACGTCTTAGGGTTTTTCTTGATCCTATCCGCCAATGACTTCTCATGTACCTTCCTGACTCTTCTTAGCTATCGCTTTAGGTATTTACTGGCTAACGTGTAGCTCTCAAGCGCCCTAACTGAGCCTTCACGTCTCATCCTAACATAAGCCTTCTTCTTTCTCTGGACAAGAGCTTCAACTTCTTTCGTAATTCACGGCTCCCTCGCCGGTCAACTTCCTCCCTGCCTGACATGTACATACGTTTCAAGGAAACGCAGTAATGTTTCCTTGAATAATGTCCACATATCAATCATGCCCATCCCCTGCAGTTTCCTTTAACATCCTAACTCTTGCCGAATCACATAATAATTGACTAACCCTAATATCGTTAAAACCTTTTGCCCTGCGGTATTTAAATATCCTTTTCCATCGCGAAAGTATTCATAACCGAGTTGTGGTCATTATCATCACAGTGCTTACCTATGTCCAAATCTAACACATGGCCGGGTTCACTACCCTGTACCAAATCCAATCAAGCCTCGCCTCTTTTTGCTCTGTCTGCATACTGTGTCTGGAAATCCTCCTGCACACACTGGACAAAAACTGACACATCTAAACGCCTTGGAGTATAGTATTCCCATTCAATGTCTGGAATGCTAAAGTCGACAATAACAACTACCTTTTCACTCTCGCTACTATTGAGAATTATCTTTGATATTCTTTACACTATATCTCTGGAAATATTCGGAGGCCTGTAGATAACTCCCAACATGGTGACCTCTCCGTTCCTGTTTCTATCCTCAGCCTATCGTACTCAGTAGACGAGTCCTCAAACGACCTTTCTGC
>NW_025214619.1:32933-47243 GCF_004010195.1 Chiloscyllium plagiosum | reverse complement strand
AAGTTTCTCCCCAATATGCCAACATGTTCATGCACAGGTTTGAACAAGACTTCCTCTCTATGCAGGATCTCCAATCAACACTATATGTTAAGCACAGTGGTTAGCACTGCTGCCTCACAGCGCCAGAGACCCGGGTTCAATTCCCGCCTCAGGCGACTGACTGTGTGGAGTTTGCACATTCTCCTCATGTCTGCGTGGGTTTCCTCCGGGTGCTCGGGTTTGCTCCCACAGTCCAAAAATGTGCAGATTAGGTGAATTGGCCATGCTAAATTGCACGTAGTGTTACGTGAAGGGGTAAATGTCGGTGAATGGGTCTGGGTGGGTTACGCTTCGGCGGGTTGGTGTGGACTTGTTGGGCCGAAGGGCCTGTTTCCACACTAATCTAATCATATATTGATGACGTTTTCTTCCACTGGACCCATGGCGAGGAGTCACTGGAATAACTACACAGTGATATTAACGAGTTTTATCCCACTATCAAACTTACCATGGACTACTCTTTAGTATCTGTCTTATTCCTGTACACATGCATCTCCATCAAGGATGGGCACTTCAGCATCTCACTCTAACACAAACCCACAGATAGCATCATGATGCTACACTTCTCCAGCTTCCACCCAAAACAAAATATTAAAACAGCTATCCCCTATGAACATGCGCATGTAAGAGTGTATGTGTGCTCGCGCCCTACGCACACACAGGATCTGTTCAGATGAAGAGGAATGCGACAGACATATGAAGATGCTCAAGGATGCTCTCATAAGAACAGGGTACGATTCTCAACTCACTGATTACCAGTTCCGATGTGCCTCAGCAAGAAACCATAATGACCTCCTCAGGAGACAGACACTGGTCGCAACTGATAAGGTACCCTTTGTTGCCCAGTATTTCCTGGGAGTGTACATATCACTGTACTCAAGGCCATTTTTGCTCCTTCACAATCTACAGACCCAGAAAATGGCACCGTCTTATTCCTCTACAAAACACTGCCCCAGGTTAAATTAATAGTTATGGCTTATATCATAAGTTTCTTCAAGAGACATATCTCTAAAAGCATATAATCAAGAAAGAACCCACTCTAATCACTACTGCAGCCTTTCTGTTGGACACACTTGAAACAACGATTAACTTATCTGATTCTGTGCTGTGAACTTCAACCAAACAGGTTCCTGCATGATTAATGTAAATTTCACTGTTTGTTAATTTTCCAGGACGCAACCCGATATCCAGCGATACATGAAATCAAAACAGCAAAGGCAGTAACTGTGCAGGTTCTCTCTCTCTGTCTCTGTCTCTCCTGCACCTCATCATGTGCTTCCTTTATCTGTTCTTCTCCCTTTTAAAACTGCTGTTGTTTTGTCTTTTTTTCCAAAGTTCCAAAACAATTCAGCATCACATGAAACAGTATTGCTGCTCCAGGAATTCGAGGAAATCACCTACAGCACGTAGATTACCTCAAAATAGGAGCAGTTTTTACAGCCAGAAAAAATTCCCGTCCTCAATCTTGGATTACCCAGAATCCCCTTTATATCAAATATAATTGACTGTGTCAAATGTAAAAAATATTTCGTTCACATTGTAGATCGACACTCCAGCTCTCAAATGCGACATGTTTTGTTTCTCTGCATTACATTTCATTCCATCTGTCGGAAATTGACAGTGACTGGGAATTATGACTCTGCTCCAGCCTCAACCAGCACTGGCCCCATTCGTTTCTGTCCCGTGGTCAATGTCATACTTATTCTGATGCTGAACAAAGACATTGCACATGCCACACTTGGATTTGGTCTGAAGTAAAAAATGTAAGTATTGCTGCTTTAAAGCAAATAAACTGTAATATATTTGTCTGTTTCATTAAAGAGTTTATTGAAGAACATAGTGTCTTGAAGATGCAAAGTTGCCTGATTAGAACTGTAAGAGGAACGTACAGACAACGTCGCACTTTCTCTGTATAGCCAGAGCAACTATGTCTAGCGACAAGTTACTGGTTAATAGTTGCTCTGGTGGAGGAGAACTCAGCGCAGTAAAAACCTCTTGACTGCTTTTTTGCGGGGTGGCATTGTATATGGACAACACAATAATCAAGGTTGCAAAAAGAAAACATTCACCGTTGTCCCTCACCACTGACTTCGTTATAGCAATTGGCAATGGGAGATGAAACCAGTGTGACCATCCAATGCAGTACAGTTACTATTGCGATCTGAAAGTGCGGTGCTGAGAGGGTTTAATTGGATCTGTTTGTTCAGTGACTGTGATTGATAACAGTCTCCGTGGATTCTAAATGCAACTGGAGGCTTTCCCACTCATATTAGTCAGGGACTTCTATCAATGCATTACTCAATTGAAGTCTAACAGGGATCAACATTTGCAGAGAGAGGCAGAGGAGAGGTCAGAATCTGAGAAAAATGGATTGGAATGTTTCAACAATGGATCATAATCTGACAACAATGGACTGGAATGTTCCAAAAATGGATCAGAACCTGAGAACAAGAGGCTGGAATGTTACCTCAATGGACAGGAGCTTATCCTCAGGTCTTATCTGGCTTTCTTTGTCATGGTCAACATTACTGGATCGTTCATACGGTGTGCTGATGATTATTCAGGCGGGTTACTATCCCATCCTCGCTATATTTGGTGTTCCTGGTAAGTCTCTCGAACTCTGTACATTTATTTATTCCATAAACTATATTGAGATTTATTGTTGTTCTTCTTATCAATACTTGGCAAAAATGGAAGCTATTTTCTTCAGTTTCAATTGCAAACTCCATTCATTTTTCGCGTGTTTCAGACCTCTCACTCACCAACATCTGAGAACATGACTGTTCGCGAACTCGACGGCCCTTTTTGCTCTGAATTGGTTTATATCTCGGTAGAATTACCATCAATTAACCTGTCCAGTACAAGCTCCATATTACCACACACTCCATGTCAGTGTCCGTACTGTTACTGAATAAACCAGTTTGGTAAAATTCATACTTTCTCACTTCAGCCCTCTTCCAGCCACAGTTCCATTTAAAATATTTTGATTACAAATGTGTTCATGTCTCGAAATGTACTTCATGACAGGTCTATTGTGTCAGTATAGTGATGTTGCTGGGTATGTAATTCAGAGGAACAGTTTGTTACATTAAAGACACGGTTTCAAATCCTACCACAGTTGATGGCAGAGCTTGAATTCAAATGAAGAATTGGTATAAAAGCGAATTTTGCGAATACCAATCATAAAACCAACAATATTTTGTCTGAAATCCTATCTGTTTCATTGATCTGGTTTGCTAGAGAAGTTTAACGTTATTACCTGGTCTGAATTAAGAATGATCTCAGGCCAACAACAATTTGATTGGTTCTGTACTGTCTTAGGAATGGTCAAAGTCAAGGACAGTCATTGAGAGTCAACAGATGCTCATGCTAGCAATGCCGACATCCCATGAATTAAAAATGACGCCTGGCAGCGTCTGTCTTTAAAACAAAAACTCAGCGTTAATGCTTCTGGTCTAGTGACACTTCCTCATAACAGTTCTGAGAAAGGGACTCAAGATCCAAAAGTAAACTCTGACTTTTATTCACATATGCTGCCAGATTTGTTGAGATTTTCCAGCATCTGATTTTGGTGCTGATTAACAATATCCTCAGTTCTTTTGGTTTTTAAATAAAGGACTGGAGGTCTGAAAACAACAAAGAAAAACAGAGTGTGCTGTGTAGATGGAACACGTTCGGCAGTGTCTGTCAAGAGAAAAACAGAGTTAGCATTTCCGAGTCCATTAACCATAAATCAGAACTGAAAGCAGCTGGAAAACCGTGTACTTGATGCTGATGACAGGGATATTTGATGTGCAGGGGAGAAAGAGTGAGTTGAATGGATGGTCAAAGAGAGAGAACGATTAAAAAAAAACAAGCAAACAAAGGTTTTGTTGATGATCAGCTGGGATAGAAATGAAATGTGAGATTATTTAATTTTTCGCCTTTTCCCATATTCCAGCATATAATTCATTTGTGGGTATATGTACAATTCTCTGTTTAAAGTGAGTTATGTCCCATTTGTCTCTCTTCCCTGAGTATGGTCAACTTCTTGCATTCGTTAATTGAAAGTGAATCTCGCTCGCTGAGCCAATATTTCCTTCCGTTTCATACGTTGTGTTGAGAAGTTGACAACTTGAAATACTACAGTCCGAGTAATAAATTTCTCGTCGTTCCGGTTTCATGTGTTTGAGATTTCAGAGCGATTGATACAACGGAATCACTTGTTTAGCAATTTCAAAAGACAATTAAGAGTTATCCATATTGCTGTGAAGCAAATGTCGGCCAGACCAGGTGAATGTGAATTCTTTTTATTCCTTGAAGGACATTAGAGTTTCCTGTCAGAAGAACGACATAAGTAGGCATAGAGCATTTTGGAAGACGTAACCTGGCTGCAATTCAGAGAGACTGAATTCTATTTTGTTTTGTTACATGAGTGGGATTTTCTTTTTAATTGGAAGGGTGTACCATTGCACTCTTGGTTTGTTTGGCAATCGTTGATAGAAGAGAATTTTTAAAAATCATTTGGTTAATTTGTTTATTGCTGAATTAGATAAATTAATTTTTACTTGATTTTAAAGTGACTGTCGGAGTTTTAACTTATTTAATCACGAGAAGTTGATGAAAGAACGTTACACCACATCTCAAACACAACTTTCAAATTTGCCAAGAAAGTTTCGAAAAAAAGTAACAACTGCAGAATTGGCAAACAGGCTATAATTGTCTCTAATTTGAAATAATAACAAGGCAAAAATTCTAACTGAGGTGGCTAAGCAATTAGATATATCAGAGAAACAGCCAAGTGCAGGGGAATTAGAAAAAAAAACTGCATATTAGGCAATTAGAGTTCGTAAATGAATTCGAAAGAAGGAAATGGCATGGTCTGAATTACGGTTAAAAGCAGAGGCAAGAGAAAATGAATGAATTATACTGGGAGAACAAAGGGCCAGAGAGAGAGAGAAGAGTTTGAATTGTAATTAAAAGCAGGAGAAAGGGAAAGTGTGTGCGAGTTGGAAGAGATGATGCTGAACTTAAAGCAAAGAAGACTTCAAATGGCAGAAGTTAAAGAACAAGATCGAAGCAAATGCATTGTAGTGTACAGCTTGGTTACGAAATATGCAGTTATCAAAAAAATACCAAAAGTCAGTGTAAAGATGTTGAATTTTTTCATTTCCTTTGAGTTGACGTTAAACAGAGAAGTTGACCACAGACTGTGTGAGTAATACATTAGGGAGGAGAAAGTGAGGTCTGCAGATGCTGGAGATCAGAGCTGAAAATGTGTTGCTGGAAAAGCGCAGCAGGTCAGGGAACAGGAGAATCGACGCTTCGGGCATAAGCCCATCTTCCTGACGCAGACACGGGGAGAACGTGCAAACTCCACACAGTTCCCTGAGGCGGGAATTGAACCCGGGTCTCCGGCGCTGTGAGGCAGCAGTGCTAACCACCGTGCCGCCCAAATGTTAAGTCACACCAAGTTGGTAGGCGTTGTGAGTGAGATGTTTGAAGTGGTGCCCATGGAGGTTTCTGGAGAGTAAGAAGAACTTAAAAAGGCTATTTTCCGTGTCTACTACATGTTGCTATAAACATATGGACAACGTTTCAGATATTTAGAAACGAATCAGGTCAGACTTATATCGAGTTTGAAAGAATTAAACAAAACAACTTTGATCGATGGATGAGTGCATTAGAAATCTATGATTCTCTTAGAGTTATCATGCTTCGGTAGGAGTTTAGAAACTGACTTTCAGAAGTGACAAGAACTCATGTTGAGGAGCAGCAAGTTAAAGTAGCGAAATAAATTGCAGAGATGGTGGATAAATATGCATTAGTGCAAAAATCGAAATCAAGCTGCTAATACCAATTCTATTCCATGAGGGATAGAAATTGGGGAAGATGGAGAATCTGCAAAGCTAAAAACAGGGAGTAGATCACACCGGAACAGTGTATCACCATTGATAACGCAAACTCAAAATCGTGGGAATGAGATGAAAAATCCGAGGTGTTTGAAGTGTATTAATGTGAAACACAGAAATTCACATTACTGGTTGTTTTGGAAAGGCATTGGGATAACACGATATGTCAAAAGAGGCTATACCAGTGGGATTAGTTGAGGCAATGAAGGAAATTCCAAAGAAACCGAGGATCTGAAGGAGAATACATTGCCCAGTCACGGACTGGATTGTAAGATTGCGCAAGATATATACAAAGACTTTACCTGTTTGGGTAAGATGTGCTCAGATAGGGCAGGTGGTCGAGGTACAGAAGTTTAAATATTTAGTAGTATGAAATGAAGATACTTCCATTCATTCTGAAATATTGCTGAGAAAAGTGTAATATGTGTAATAAATGGTGAGAGGTGCTGTGTTCTTGTATAAGATAAGGCAAGAAAGTGCAATCAAGACTGGGTATGTGTTTGTGGGTGTGTAGGAAAATTCAGGAATTCAGTTAATTTTTGGAACGGTTTAACTGAATAACAGGTGGGAGTGATGGCTTTTGTGGTGCAAAAGCTAAAAGGAAACCAATGAACTGAGGGATAAAAAGAAAACTATTCTAGACTTTTTCCAGACTGTGTGGTGACAAGATGCCACGGCTTTAAGTTAAGACAAGAAGGAAAACTCAAAAGAGAATGTTGAAAGACTTAAAGTCAAGTTAGCTGACATTCTGTTTGATAAGATTGTAAAGGAAAATCCGAAGCATATAAAATATCAGACAGTGGTGATCAGTTCTGAATAATTAATGCATTTGCAACAAAAAAGAAGAGACGATGAATGAATTAAATCATAAAGCCTCCTCAGCAAAAGAATCCGAGTGTATTCCAGAATGCTATGACTTCAAGGGAAGAATTTTAAGGCGAGAATAGAGACCTTGGCAGAGTGTGTAGATTAGAAATGGGCGGAGGTTCACCAGATTGCTTTGCTGGCAGAATAGAGACAGGAGCTATTTAGGATAGCGAATGAATTACCAGGGGGCGTTAAGACTCATGCTCAGATACAGAAAAGCATTATCATTGTTTGGATTACATAAAAGGTCTGATTGAATCTTGCCATGCCTGTCATATATGTCAGATGTCAGGAAAACCACAGACAGATAAGGAAAATCATGCTGTTTGATGACAATCCCTACATTTCAATAACATTTCTACATGGACTTTGTTTGATTGTGTAGGTTCCCTTCCTAAAACCACAGTGGGAACTATCATTGTATGGGCGAAATGGAAACCACCAGCCGTTTCTGGAGGCAATTCCATTATGCAATGTCAAGGCAAAACACTTTTGGAGGACTTGTTTACTTTTTTTTTACCAGACATGGATTACTGATGGAATATGACAAAGGTCCAATTTTACTGCTAAATTATTTGAGGAGGACATGAATAGTTTCGCCATTCAACACCTTACATCAAGTAATACCATCCTGAATTCCCACGCAGCATTTGAAAGATGACATCAGACCCCCGAAGTTTACGTCAATTACTTATTTCGAGGATTAAACAAATGGCTGGGATAAAGATGTCCCATTTACATTACTTGCTATTCGAGATGCTCCAAAAGAATCGACTCACTATAAAACAATCAAATTCATATTCGGACAGAAAGTAAGAGGGCTTTAGAATTAATTAAAGAAAAGTTGATCGGTCTGAAGTCAGGATTATTTTTACTTTTGTGTGTATCTCGGTCTTCGTCTCATTGCAATGATGTCACTGTTGTTTTTGGTGTAAATACATTGCAATCAAATCTACAGAATATTTGTTTCGATTTCTTTGTCTGTCCCTGTTGTATTTGGAATCATGCAATGCCACCCACCGCTGCACGAGTGGAATAAGTCTTTTTTTTCTGACAAGACCTGAAATACTGTCAATCTCTGACATTTCATAGTTCTTTCATTCGTCACATGATATTTTGGAAACCACACAGCAGCTTCATCCAATGCCTAGCGATTTTGTTCCTGAGATATGACCACAATCATCAGACCTTTGTCAGGACTTTACAATCCTTTCTCATATATTTTTTAAGAATTTGCATTACAATACATTGCAGTTTACATAAAGTGCAATAAATTCAACTCATCTCCTGACAGAATGGTTCACTCGGAGATGTCTGGAGGCAACTGCACTGAAAATAATCTTTAATGTGTGCACTCTATGTCCAAAATGACCAAATGACAAGCCAATACTGCATTGTGCAGAATGCACAGACATTTCTTTACATAAATATTTCCACTGTGATGGTTCCCAGGCCATTCACGGCTGTCCCTGCAAAACCCTTTTTTGTGTGTGTGTGTGTGTACGCGTCTTGATGGTTCTGGCAGTTTGTATGGTGCTTTGAGCTGCTGCCCTCCCGCTGTCCAACGCAGACTGAATTCGTGATGATTTTTACTGTCCATTGCTGTTGACACTGTAAGGTGTGGAGGCAAACAGAGAGATACATTGTATCACATGAAGCACCACAGAGACTATCTGACCTGACCCCGCACAGATTGATACACAGAGACAAATACAGATGCACAGATACAGACAGTCAAATGTACACAGACACAGATACCCAGGTACTTTTACATCACGTTATACAGACATAGGGAATCTCCCAAGACTTCTTCTTCTCCTTCGCAATTTTGTCTCGTTTTATTCGAGTTTGTCAGAATTTCTCTTGCTCATGTAAATGAATATGTCCGTTTTTCAGCAGTCATGTGTGGAGTGTGACTCTTGTCGAATTGCAATTCTTGCAGGTATATGGCAGATGAGGATTAATGCAGAGCAATGTGCGGTAATGCACTTTGTTAGAAAGAACATTGAAAGATAATGTAAAATAGGCTGTACAATTATAAAGGGCGTGTATCAGCACAGCTTATTCGAAATATCAGGACAGCTGGGAAGATCATGAAAATATCGCAAATTAGCTTCAGTATCTGAGCTGTTAATAGCTCAGGGAGAATGTGCAAACTCCACTCACACAGTAACCCGAGGCTTGAATCTAACGCGAGTCGCAGGTGCTGTAATGCACAAGTGCCAACCACTGAGCCACCGCGTTTAACACATATCTCAGCTGGGTTTATGTTGTCTGGGTTCATTCTGTGAGGGGTATTGACAATGTGATATAAGGAACCATTCCAAATGGCCTGCCAATGTCGTCATTTTATGTTCTCATTCTTGTGAAAGGACCATCTAAAATCCGACTCTTCCAGCTGCTGCAATTCCTCTCCCTATCTTAATATTCATACAACCCATTCTCCATGAAGTAAGTGTTCGGTTTCACGTGAATAACTGTCCGGTATTTTTCCTCAGCCCTTGTTGTTTCTCATCCTGAAACATCTGAGATACGTCCTTGAAACTTGTTCTGTGCCTATCCACTGTATGTTTGTGTTAGTTTCTCATTGCTGACCATGTGCTTGGTGGTATGAGGAATGCCCAACTCGTGGTTAACAGGATCCTGGAAGCTCACTTGCCTCCAGAATTTCCTATGTACCAGTCTCTATCAGTTTAATGACTGCTTCCTGTTCCTGTGACCGAGGTTTGTGAAAATACATGCGCTCCTCCTGTTCCTGAGTAATAGTGTCGAAGAGTTGTGTGATTTTGTGCTGCTCCCGTGGAATTTAATTGAAGAACTAAGTGGCCTTTTCATATTCCTTACAGCGCGCATTTACTGAAAACCTTTGTTCTGTTTCTGTAAAGTATCTTCAGAATCTGAATGAAATATTTGTGTTTGCTTTTTCTCAGTGATTAAAGAAGCAAATGGACTGGCTGTGCATTTGTTTAACAGAATGCAGAAGCTGATTGGCATCGGCTTCCCCAATCGCAGACTCAAGAGGCTGAATGACCTTCTCGTGTTACTGTGTTATTAGCTCAAAGGGGTGAATGGCCTCCTCCAGTTGCATGGTCACAGAGATATGCAGCACGGCAACAGACCTTTTGGTTCAACGCATCAATGCCAACCAAATATCCTATATTAATGTAGACCCTTTTGCCAACACTTGATTTATATCCCTCTGAACCATTTCTGGTCATGTATCTATCTAGATGCTATCTCCTGTTGTAATTGGACCAATTCCTCTGGCAACTCATTCCATAAACGCACCACCTTTTGCATGAAGAAGTTGTCCCTTACATCCATTTTAGATAGCTCACTACTCAGCCTAAACCTATGTCCTCTAGTTTTCATGCAATCTCCGCCGTGAGGAAAATGTCTTCACTATTTCTCCTATCAGTGCCCTTCTTGACTTTTCAAAATTTTATAAAGTTACCCTTAGCCTCCAGTGGAAAATAACCCAAGCCTATTCACCCTCTCATTATGTCTCTAGTCCTTCAAAGTATTTAACAGACTGCAGAAGCTGAATGGCATCCTCCTGCTCCCCTGTCATCGACTTACAAGGTCATCGAGATATTCAGCAAAGGAACAATCCTTTAGTCCAACTCGTCCATGCCGATCAAATATCACAACCTAATCTCGTCCCATTTGCCAGCAATTGCGCCACATCGCCCTCCACCCATCCTATTCAGAGAGCCACCCAGATCCTTTTAAGTTTTGTAATTATACCATGCTTAACCATTTCTTCTCGCAGTTCATTACATACGCACACCATCCTCTGTATGAAGTAGTTGCCCTCAGATATCTTTTAATATTTTCCCCTCTCACCAGAAACCTATGCTCTCTCATTCTGTTCTTACCCACCCCAGGGAAAGAAAAGACCTTTACTCTTTACCCTAACGATTCACCATATAATTTAAAAACCTCTATAGATCATCCCCCAGCCTCCAACACCAGGGAAAACAGTCCCATCCGATTAAGCCCCTCCCAACAGCTCGAAACTTTACAACCTGGCATCATCCTTGTCAATCTTTCCTGAACCTTTCCAAGGTTTGCAGCATTTTTCCGATATGAAGGAGATCGGTATTGCATGCAATATTCCACGAGTGGCCGGACTAATGTCCTTCACAGCCACAACACCATCTCCCAATTTTTATGCTCAATTGTCGGACCAGTAAAGGAAAACCTAACAAACGCATTTTTATTCCCCTACCAATGTGCAATTCCACTTTCAATAAAGTATGAACCTCTAATGTGCGGTCTGTCTGATTAGCAACACTCGCCAGGACCTTTCCATTAAGTGTATAAGTTCTGCTCTGATTTGCTTTTCCAAAATGCAGTGCCTGACATTCATCGAAATAAAACTCCACATGCCACACCTTGGGCCATTAGCCTATCTGATCAAGATCCCATTGCATTCTCAGTTAACCTTCTTCGCTGTCCACTACAGCACCAATGGAGTCAT
Organism: Chiloscyllium plagiosum; assembly: GCF_004010195.1. NCBI lineage: Eukaryota > Metazoa > Chordata > Chondrichthyes > Orectolobiformes > Hemiscylliidae > Chiloscyllium > Chiloscyllium plagiosum. The sequence goes on along the minus strand of NW_025214619.1, from coordinate 35,963 downwards.
CTGCCATCTTACTAACTAAGCTGTCGCAAACGAGAAAGTCTGAAAGGCCTCCTCCTCTGCCTTTCTAGTAGGCTTGAGATGATGAATGGCCTCCATTTGTCCCTCTGTAAGTGGATTGAGAGACTGAATGATATCCATCCCTTTTCTGTGTTACAGGCTCGTGAGGCTGAATGGCCTCTTCCTGCTCCTGTCAAACACACTCAAGAAGCTAAATGGCCTTCTTGTGTCCCTCTGGCACAGACTGGAGAGGCTGAATGCTCTCCCTTTCTCATCTGTAAAAGATTCAATAGCCGAATATCCGTTTATTATTCCTGTGCAACAGGCTTCAGAGGATGCACTCCTATTGTCCCTCTGCAACAGACTTGGGAAGCTGAATGACATCCACCTGACCTTCGTTCACAGGCCGGAGTAGCTGAATGATCCCCTCCCGCCCCTTTGTAACAGGCTGGAGAGGCTGAATGGGCTCCTCCTGTCTTTCGGTAACAGACAGGAGAAACTGAATATCCTCATCTTGTCCCTCTGTAAATGTCTTGAGAGGCTGAATGGCCTCTACCTGTCTCTCTGTCACAAGCCCAAGAGGATGAATTGCTTCCCCTATCCTCTGTAACATACATGAGAGGCTGACTAGCCTCCTCCTGGCCCTCTGTATCAGACACTAGAGGCTGAATGGCCTCGTGCTGTCCCTCTGTAACAGACAGGATTGGCTGAATTGACTCGTCCTGTCCCTCTGCAACAGACTCAAGAGCCTGAATGATCTTCCCCCGTCTCTGTGTAACAGGCTCGAGAGGCTGAATGGCCCTCCCCTGTCTTTCTGTAACAGGTCAGAGACATTATGTGATGCAATAATCTGTGGATTACGAGGATTTGGTAAAATGTATCTGATGAATGTGTCTCTTTTCTCAAAAAAAACCCACAGACAATGCAATATCCTCCAGGTGTCCTCACAGTAACACCCCGTAAAACTCTAATAACCCTTGCCTATATTTTGAATCATTCCCTTTGTATGATTCGACAGTTCCAAAGGGGTGGGCAGTCGAGATCGGAATCTAAGAACAATCGATGGAATGTTTCAACGATGGATCAGAATCGAAGAACGGTAGACCAGGACGTTCCAAAAATGTACAGGAGTTTTTGTCAGTAAGTGTGGGTCTTTCAACATAATATGATTTACTTCGATTATCAGACCAGACCCAATATGCACCTCTCATTCATAAAGATTCTTCTTATGCTCTGCTTTCGTTCGTGCTCTAAGTAAGTCTCACTGTCCAGTTATTCTTTCGATAAACATGTACAACAATATTACTGTACTTGTCATTTACTCTTCTCTCCTTGCCACTCTTGTTGTTCTGGCTGAGGCTCTGAATCTAGAGATTCACTCCAGAAACCACAAGTAATTGCGTAATGAACTTGTTCCATTTAACCTCTCCTTTTTTTGCTTCTGACAATGTCACTTTATATTGGTCGCTGTTGAACTTCTCAGTTTTAGCTGTGTACCACGATTCATCATATCACTGCCCTTGCCACTTAAATATTGGGGACATGGACTTCACTGTCTTTTGTTCTGCTTCTGAACTCCGTTTCCCTCCTGTGACTCCATTTCATCCCTGTTCAATATCCGAGCGTGAAACAAACCAGTCACAACTGTGGTGAACCCTTTGACAATGAGCTGATTCCTGACTCCCCAATTGCACATTTCTAATTGTAACTACTAATATCTCCAGAATATTTCACCGGCTAATCCCATCTGCTATTTGAACCATGAGCTATGGAATATGGTCTTAATGATACCAATATCTGCTGCTGACACTCCCAGCTTCAACCGTGCAGCAGTAAATCTGAGTCAATATTCCATGGGTCGTATCCGAACTCACACCAAAATCCATCAGTCCTGTGCGCACTGATCGATGTTGTTGAGTCCAACAATATCTTTTTCTGTCAATATGGTCAAGAACATCATCACATCTGTCCATCAAAAAAGGGGGTGGCACGGTGGCTCTGTTGTGACCACTGCTGCTTACAGCACCAGGATCCCAGGTTCGATTCCAGTCTCGGGTGACTGCCTGTGTGGATTTGCACATTCTCCCTGTGTATGCGTGGGTTTTCTCCAGTTGCTCCGGTGTCCTCCCATAGTCCAAAAACGTGCATTGTCCATGCTAAATTGCCCATAGTGTTAGGTGCATTCGTCAGAGGGTTGCTCTTCGGAGGGTCGGCGTAGACTGGTTGGGCCGAACGGCCTGTTTCCACACTGTAGGGAATCTAATAATCCCTCATTCGCTCTTTGTCCCTTAGCCAAACCTCTGCCAGTTGCTCATATTTCAACGAATTATCTCCATGCTTGTTCGTTGTCAAACAACGATTTTCGAATTCAACCCTCCCAACCTGCACATACACAAACACACACACTCTCTCTCTCACACACAACACCCCTGCCCTTCTACTGGTACAGTGGAGGTTTTGCTAAATACTTTTGTGCGTATCCCATTGACTGTTACTCACAATATGAGCTGTAAATTTCCCCGTGCGTGGCTGTTATCTACAAGAAGTGTGATAACAATATACTGGCAATGGTTTGGAATAGCTCCCATGCGGGTCAGATAGTCCAGTTTCTTCAGCAGTACACTAGCACAGCCTGCACAACCCTCCATGGTGCGCTATCATCTTGTCCCAGTTTCTGACGACTGCACTGATTCTGTCAGGTAGGTTTAGAATTTCATGTATGTTGAAACTTTATTGCTGGAACAGCACAGCAGGTCAGGCAGCATCCAGGGAACAGGAGATTCGACGTTTCGGGCACAGGCCCTTCTTCAGGAATGAGCAGAGAGTGTTCAGCAGGAGAAGATAAAAGGTAGGGAGGAGGGACTTGGAGGAGGGGCGTTGGAAATGTGATAGGTGGAAAGAGGTCAAGGTGAGGGTGATAGGTCGGAGTAGGATGGAGGCGGAGAGGTCAAGAAGAAGACTGCAGGTCAGGAAGGCAGTGCCAGGCTGGAGGGATCCGGCTGAGACAAGGGGGGGGGAGGGGGGATGAAAAAA
>NW_025214619.1:22211-31134 GCF_004010195.1 Chiloscyllium plagiosum | reverse complement strand
GCCTTCCTGACCTGTAGTCTTCTTCTTGACCTCTCCGCCTCCGTCCTACTCCGACCTATCACCCTCACCTTGACCTCTTTCCACCTATCACATTTCCAACTCCCCTCCTCCAAGTCCCTCCTCCCTACCTTTTATCTTCTCCTGCTGAACACTCTCTGCTCATTCCTGAAGAAGGGCCTGTGCCCGAAACGTCGAATCTCCTGTTCCCTGGATGCTGCCTGACCTGCTGTGCTGTTCCAGCAATAAAGTTTCAACTTTGATCTCCAGCATCTGCAGACCTCACTTTCTCCTCCTTAGAATTTCATGTAACAAACCATGGCAGATGATCGGGCAATACATTTATTTAATTATCTTTTTCTTGTGATTTGAACCTTCCATGGCTAAATTCCTCCAGTTCGCCCCGCTCCCCTCGCTTCTTCCCTATTTCCACAACATGTTCTCAGTTAATGAATTGTTTGCATATATCTTGAACATGATTCTTTGTGTCCTGTATTTTTCACTGGCCTTAGTTTCTGGTTCCCAGTTTATCGAGTCCTGGCATTGTGGCCACAATTTCGAAGTCCCAGGTACCAATCCATGCTGCAAGTTCACTCAATGTATTCTGGAAGCTTCTGGTGTTGATGTAGACACCTTTTAAAACAACCTCCCTGCTTGCTGGTGCACTTTTACGACCTTGAAACGTTATGTCTGACCTCAATACTCTCAGCATCGTGGACCCTAGAACTACAATACCGGCTCCCATCCGCTTGCTGAATTAGCTTTTTACCCTCCCGAAGAGCATTAACAAATTTTATCCCCATGATATTGGTACTCCTCTGGTTCAGGTGCAGACCATCCTATTTGTAGAGGTCCCACTTACCTCAGAATTAGCCCCAATCATCCAGGAACTCGCAACCCTCCCTCCTGCACCATCCGTATCGCCATGCCATCAACTCCACACCATCTCTGTTCCTCGTCTCGCTAACACGTGGCACGTGTAACAAAGCAGAGATAGCAAATATGTTTTTCCATGTCTAAGCTTCCACCCCAACTCCCTGAATTTCTGCCTTAAATGCACAATCCTTTCCCTAACTATACCGTTAGTGTCCATGTGGACCACGACTTGGGGCTGCGCCCCCTCCCCCCAAGGATGCTAAAAACACGATCTGAGAAATCACGAACCCTAGCACCTGTGAGGCAACACATAAACCGTGAGTTTGCCCCGCTCCCACAGAACCTACTATCTGTCCTCCAAACTATGGAGCCCGCAATGTGTATTGTTCTGCTCCTCTCCACCATTCCCTTCCGAGCAATAGGGCCATACGCTGCGTCAAATGCTTGTACCCCATGGCTGAAACCTGGTAAGTCGTTCTGCACAAAAATGTCGAAATCGGTGTACTTGTTATTGAGGGGAACGGCCACAGGGGATCCCTGCACTGCCTGCTGGTTGTCCTTCCGTTCCCCTGACAGGGACCCATCTGCCTTTTCACTTGTACATGAAATGTGACTATCTCCCAGAACTCCTCTCAATACGCCCTCCTCCGCCTCCGAATTTCATTCAGTTCCAGCTCTCAGTCCATAACACGGTTTTTGAAGAGCTGGAATTGAGCGCAATTGACGCAGATGAAGTCAGCAGGGACACCGGTGGTGACTCTACTTCCCACATTCTGCAGCAGAAACATTCAACCGCCTTTACCTCCATTCCAACTATTCTAAATTCCCAAAGAGTTTATTGAAAAATAAAGACGGAAAAATATTTACTTCACACATCTCACGCAAGAAATCTTGTTCTGAAAGAGAAAGTGATAAGGATGGGAAGAAAGCTCGTTCAAAATTTAAATGTGCTCAATTCGATATGAAGTACAGAAGGCTGTAAAGTGCCAAGCTTGAAAATGAGCTGTTGCTCCTCCAGTTTGCGTTGTAAATTGCTGGAACATTGGACCGTTCTGAGGACGGACAAGTGGGTATGCAAGCAGGACGCTGTGTTAAAATGATCGGTGACAGGAAGTTTCAGGATCCTGCTTGTGCACAGACCTAAGATGATCTGCAAAGCGGTCACCCATTTGGTTTCTCCAATGCAGAGTAGGCCAGAATGGATGCAATAAATTCAAGACACAAGTTTTCACGTGTAATGCTGTTCAGCTGCAAAGACTGCTTAAGCTCTTGGATGGTAAATGGGCAGGTTTTGCTCCTTCTGCAGTTACATGGGAAGGTGCTATGAGTGGGGGGTGGGATGACTTTGGTGCTTATGAAATCGAGTTGACGTCCCACCGGGAATGATGCTTGAGAAAAGCAGACAAGAATAGTGAGGGAAAGATATGTTTGTCGTGGAATTCCGCTGGAGCCGTCTAAAATGGTGGAGTTGGACAAAAACCACGGGTATAGAAGAAGCAAGCCATGTCAGCAGCAATATTTTGACAGGTAGCATAATTGCACGCTGGCGACATTCGGGAAGGAACTTGGAGAATGGAATGGAGCCCATGCAGGACATGGGTGTAATGAGCTGCAGTGAGGACAATTATGGGAACCAACAGCTTTGTGGTGGATGGCAGTTGAAAATTTATTACCCGAAATAGCGACAGAGTGGTCAAGAAAAGGATGGTAAGTGTCAGAAATGCACAATGTGAATGTTATAGCGGGGTAGAAATTGGAAGCAAAACAAACAACATTTTCAACATTCTGCAGGTAATGAGATTGCATGGAAGCAGCTTGTCGATGTATCAATTAAATGAGTTGTCGGGGGGGGCGCTTTTGTATGTCGGACAAAGATTATTAAACTTACTGCATAAAGATGTAAGCAAAACTGAGACTCATGTGGGTGCCCATTGCCTCTCCTTTGACTTGACAGAAGTGAGATGAATTAAATACATATTTCAGTGAGAGACCAAGCACAGGAAGGTGGAGGAGAGTTGTGAAGAATGAGATTTGTTCAGGCCTCTTGTCAAAGACGAAGTCGACTTCTCGCAGACATCCCTGGTGGGGAATGGTGGGATATCGAGATAGGAGATCCATGGACGTTAGGAGACAGTTAGGGCGAGAGAACAGGAAACTGTCAATATGGTGGAGGCCATTAAGATGAATCGCAGTATAGGTGGGCAGAGTCTGCACAAGTGGAGGCAAGGTGGAGTCAAGTTAGGAAGAAAATAGCTCAGTGGGGAGCAACAGGCTGATATGATGGTCCTCCTGGAGTAGTCTGGATTGTAGTGACTGTGAATGGGACACTACAGGGTGTCGGCAGTGTGGGGAAGATGACCAGAGGTAATGCTGACAGTCCTGACAACAATTGCTTGATGTTCTGATGGGCAGTCATGGTCTATAGGACAATGAGAAGAAGTGTCTGAGAGTTGGCGTTGAGCCTCTGACAGTTATAGATCAGTACACCAGGCAACAAGAGCATCATCTTTGTCGCTGGCTTTGTTGACAAAATGAGGCGTGACCTGAGACAGCTAACTACGCCAATTTCAGAAGGTTAGAGTGTGTGAGAGAAACAAGGAAATTGAGGCAGTCGATGCCACTTCTTCAGTTTTAAAGGAGTGCAACGGCATGTAATAGGCAAGGGAAGTGTATCACATGGAGGGTAACACAGGAAGCGACTTCATATTCAGTTCAACACGTGCGCATTGTTAAGCAACTACCATTTGTTTCCTTTCCTTTAGACTTAGTTGGGACATTTTCTATGACCATGTCCACTCTCCCTTCCTAACCCAGCCACCACTCATACCCTCACCCCAACTGGTTTTGTCTGCTCTTCTCAGTTACATGCACCATTGTTTCGCCATTTAAACATTCCTATCACTTTATCTGAGCTAAGCTATTATCCACCATCAACGTGCACCCCAACATTGCCACTCACACTCCCATGATTACATAACGGTTGCCCCCTCGACACTAACTTGAGCCCTGACTAAAAGTCATCTGGACTCTCCATGGATGCTGTCTTAGCCGCTGTGATCGCCAGCATTTGTGGTTTTCAGTACAAATTCCAGCAGCTGCAATAATTTGCACATAATTTGTAGTAACACGTGGGATGTCAATCGGAGGATTACCCTCTGTCTTCATTTCCTATATCCAATCAGCTGTGCATCTGGTTAACTTCAGTTATGTTGATAGTTCGTAGAAGTTAGCGTGGTACTGTTTGGAGAAGCAAACGTTGAGATTAGATTCGATGGACGAACTCAAAATGATGAGGGGGGTTTTCAACAGAAAGAAAGAGGAACGATTCCCAATTGATGGAAGGATGGAGAACAAAAGTTTCTCCACCTAAACAAAAGATTTAGAATAATTGACAAAAGAATGACGATAGAATGATACACGTTACCTTGCAGCAAATGGTTAGGTTGTGGAGTGCTGTGCAGAAGAGTGCAATTGAAGTATTTTCACTCATGGAGTCATGCAGTTGTATAATCCTACAGGACAGAGACAGGCCCTTTGGCCGAAACTGATCCACGCCGATCAAAACGTTCATCCACGCCGACGCCATTTTCCTGCTCTTGTCTCAGATACTCCTAATCCTTTCCCATCCATGTACTTGTCCATTGAATTTTCAATGTTGTTAATACTGAACCACCTTAAACACTATTGTTGGCAGCTCATTCCATCGGTCTACTCGCTCTGCTTAAAAGGTTGCCTCTCACGTTCCTTTTTGTTCTTTCCCCTCTTACCTTAAACAAATGTCCTCTAGTCAGCGATACATCAACCCTGGGGAAAACGGCTGAGAGTGTAATCCAGAGATTCTGTCATTGGAGGTTCTGCTCTTGATACCTTTCCCGAATACCTGATATTCCCTGCACAGGATCTCTTATTTTCCTTTGTTAACGTGAGAGGCGAATACGAGCTGTTACTGGTTCAATAAAAAACAGGTGATTCACATGCAATAACTACTTGCTTTAATCGTAATTGCATTTTGGAACGAATAAAACTAGTGCATGTTTTTGATTATTATGTGTAATGGACTCTTAAACTAGCATTACAGAGGAAACTCGATTATTCGAAGGACACTGCTGCAGAGTATTTTGTTCAGTTAATCAAATGCAGGACAATCGAATGCCAGATAAAACAGTTAGCCAAGCATCAGGATCTTGTGAACTTGTTCAGATAATCCGAAAATTCCGGTTAATCGAATGCTAAGTAATCGAGGTTCCACTTGCAGTTGTTAAATTTTATGGAACATATTGTTTGGAGAATCTATCATCATTGAAATGTCTCCCAAATCCATGCTTGAATAAAACTGGTGTACGAAGTGACCAAATGGCGTATGGTCAGTGACAGGAACCCAGGGAGTTGAATGACTGAAAATTTCTGGAACATCGGATGTCAAGTCCGATCTTTTCGAACGTTCGTGCAGGCTTTCAGGGCTGAATGGCTTCATGATGGAATTTAATTGTGTGCGTTTTGAAAACAAAAATGACTTTGCTCCTTCCCGTGTGCGTTACATATTGGAGGCTGATATTTTCCTGAACCAAATAATTACTGGGAATTATTTGGAACATTCCTTGGAAAATTTTGGAAACGATATCATCCAGAAAAGTCCATACCCGACAACATCCAGAACATTCTGGCACCGGCATTATGTGTAAACTGATGAAGGGCTTTTACCAGAAACGTCGATTTTACTGCTCCTCGGATGCTACCTGAACTGCTGTGCTTTTCCAGCACTCTAATCTGGACTCTGGCTTCCAGCATCTGCAGTCATTGTTTTTACCATCAATTAATTGAATAAAAGATAAGGTCCCGAGGGAAGAGAATCCATTCTAGGGGGAGGGTTCGATGTCCCCTGATGCAGTTCAAGGGGTGAATACATTATCCTTGCGTTATATTTCTTTACGACAGAGGGTCGACCACACTTTTGACCAAAAGCTATAAATTTCCAACCTCCGCTTGTCTTCAAGAACTAGGAGAGAATTCTTAACGACGACAGCATTTTCGCACTCCGAATGAGGAACTGGAAAAAATGACCTGTCTCTGGTCTCGAGTGTTTGATTGCGTGGGAATGTTCCAGTAAACATCTATCCTTATGAATGTGTGTCTATGTGCTTTGGGACAGGCGGTTTCTTGTGTTTTACCTCTCATTTTTATAACTAATCCGGACCTCATTAGTTGTTATTTTAGATTCAAATATTTCAATAAATCCCTGAATATCTTGACACATTTGTAAATGTGCTGTGTCCTCAAACTGGTAACTTTAACTCCATGCTGATGCATTTTTTTTTTCGTTTTCCTTCCTCACAGTCAATATCGTGACGATCTTCGTTCTGCTTCACAAAGATTGTGGGCTAACTCGATGTGTCAGTCATTACCTGGGGGCCATGTCAGTGGCGGATCTACTTGTCATTATTCTCGACCTAATATTGAGACACATTCCCGTTGTTTTCTGGGAAAAGTTTTATTTCCTGTGGTACTCCATTCCACTGTGTAATATCCACGCCGTCCTGCTTTATGCAGCCACTGATTGTTCTGTCTGGTTCACCGTCGCTTTTACCTTTGATCGGTTTGTTGCCATTTGTTACCAGAAGCTGAAAAGTAAATATTGCTGTGAAAAAACAACGGCTATGGTTCTGGGAACTGTGGCCGGACTGAGCTGTTTTAAGAACATTTTCTGGTACTTTATGCTCACAGGTTGGTATTGGCTGAAGAACACACCCTGGTTTTGTTTTGTAGAAACATCTGTTCGCAACTCTCTTGCCTGGGGTTCAATCGAGTCCCTCCATCACATTCTAACCCCGGCTTTCCCATTTCTCCTGATTCTGCTCCTCAATGTTTTCACCATCAGACACATTTTAGTGACAAGTCGAGCCCGCAGGAGACTCCGGGCTCACACAAATGGGGACGGCCAGTGTGACATAGAAATGAGAAATCGAAATAAATCCATCATTTTATTGTTCGTGATCTCAGCTAACTTCATTGCATTATGGTCAACGTTAATGGTGTATTCTATATGGTATCGGATGTGGTATTTGGGATATAGGTCTGTGCATCTACATAACTTTGTGCTAGAATTGGGCTTCATGCTGCAGCTCCTCAGTTGCTGCACCAACACTGTGATTTATGCTGTGACGCAAACTAAATTCAGACAGCAGCTGAAAAATTTGCTGAAATATCCCTTTACTCAAATTCATCAATCAATCAAATTCACTCATTAATCAATCCATCCAGGATTTTCTGATTTCAGTTCAATGTTTCAGCAATGAAGCAGACTGTCGCTACGATAACATACTGAGAGTAGTACAAGTTTGTCCAACAGGTAGTTACGGTGACACATATCAATGTTTGTCTAAAGTCAGTGGCCAGTGCGAAAGTGCACCTACCAACAAACTGTATCTATCACTTCAATTTGTTATCAATAAAAATGTTCATTGAAAAGCACCAACCAGCAGAGTGAATTATATTGCAGTTTGCTGGGAGTGGTTCAGATTTGTTGGCCATTGGGGCCAATTATGGGGAAGGTGCTATTATTACAAAATGGACGGTCTACATCTGAACGAGACTGGAACCAATATCCTCGGGGGCGTTTTTTCTACTGCTGTTGGGCAGGTTTTAAACTAATATGGCAGGGTGTTGGGAACCAGAAAGGAAGGCAAGTAGACAGCGAGGTGGAATCTGGAGACTGCAAGAATCATGAAGATAGCATTAATAAGAGTAAGCAGAGAGCAGATGAACGCAAAATAACTGGTGCCCTGAAGTGCACCTACTTTAAAGCAAGGAGTATAGTGTGTAAGGCAGATGAACTTAGGGCTTGGTTTGGTGGCTGGGAGTATGACGTTATTGCAATCACAGACACTTGGTTGAAGGAAGGGCATGAATGGCAACTAAATGTTCCAGGATACAGACGCTTCAGACAGGACAGGGAGGGAAGTAAAAGGGTGTGTGTGGAGTTGCATTGCTGGTCAGGCATGATATTATGGCTGTGCTATATGAGGACGTTGTGGAGGGCTTGGGTAGTGAGGCATTATGGATGGAGCTGAGAAATAAGAAGGGCGCAGTTATATTTTTGGAGCTGTATAATAGGCCTCCCAACAGTGAGCGTGAGATAGAAGAACAAAGAGGTAAACTGATTATTGAAACATATAGAGGCAATATGGCAGTGGTGATGGGAGATTTTAATTTTCCCAGCATTGACTGGGATACACTTCGCGTCAGAAGTCTGGATTGGTAGAGTTTGTAAGAAGCGTCCAGGAGTGTTTTCTAGAGCAGTATATCAATAGTCCGACGAGGGAAGAGGCCATATTAGACCTGGTTTTGGGGAATCAGCCAAGCCAGATGGTAGAAGTTGTGGTGAAGGATTTCTTTGGGAACAGAGGCCGCAATTCTGTAAGTTTTAGAATACATGTAGATAAAGATGAGAGTGGTCCTAAGGGAAGAATACTAAACTGGACCAAGGCCAATTATATCAAAATTAGGTAGGAGCTGAGAAATATGGATTGGACACAGCTATTTGAAGGGAAGTCTACATTTGATATGTGGGACGCTTTCAAAGTTAGGTTAAAGATAGTGCAGTATAGGCATGTCCCGTTGAAGGCAAAGGATAGGAAAGACAAGATTCGTGAACCGTGGCTGACAGGAAAAATCGTACTAGCCGAGAGGAAAAGGGAAGCGTACAAAACGTTCAGGCTTTTAAGAACAGAATGGGACCAGGAAGAATGTCGGAAGTGTCGGACCAGTCTTAAACGAGGAATTAAGTTGGTTAAAATGGGTCATGAAATAGCTTTAGTGTGCAGAATTAAGGCGAATGCCTTTATATAAGAAGCAAATGGATAACTAGAGAAAGGATTGGTCCACTTTTGGATAATGAAGGAAGGCTTGTGTCAAACCTGAGAGAATGGGTGAGATTCTGAATGATTACTTTGCATCAGTGTTCACTGAGGAGACGACGATCGTGAATGTTGAGATTAGAGATAGAAGTTTGATTAGTCTTGATCATGTTGAAATAAGTAAGGAAGATGTATTG
>NW_025214619.1:2730-15481 GCF_004010195.1 Chiloscyllium plagiosum | reverse complement strand
CTTGTCTCCCCTGCTTCTATCCCTCCACCTTTCTTCACTCGTTCTACCCCTCTTTGTCTTCTCTCTCCCACTTCTCTCGATCCCACTCTCTCCAGTTTGCTGTTCAAATCTTTCTCCCCTACTCTCTCGCCGTTCTCTCATGCCTCTACTCCCCTGTCACTTTTTCTCGACCTCCCTCATCTTACTCTACACTCTCCTCTTTACCTCTTCTCTCCTCCACTTCTCTCTCTATCAACGCTTCTCCCCCGCCTTTTACTTTCCCCTTCTTTTTCCCACTTCAGATTGCTTTGTATTTCTTTCCATCCACATGATTGACACTGGGGAAAACAGACTGACCTGTTTATCACTGACAGTCTGTTTATCACTGACCCCCGGGAAGGAGACTGACACCCATGTTCCTGTCATACAGAAACTGGGGAGGGCAGCCTGATACCACTGTGTGCATCGATGTCAACAGTGAGTGCAGAATCGTAGCACTGTGCATTTATCACTGCCCCTGGTGAGTGAGGATTTAACCCATTGTATCAGAATTGCTGACTGGTGGGAGAAGATTGATCCCATTGTGTCTGTTTCACTGACCCCGGAGGCACCAGACTCAACCCACTGTGTGTGTGTCACTGACCAAGGGGAGGCCAGACTGACCACAATGAGTGTATAGGACTGACACTGCGGAGAGAAGACTGGCACTACTGTGTGTGTTTTACTGACCCCGGGGTGGGCAGACTGATTCCATTGTGTCCACATCACTGAACAGTTTCTTTAGTCGGTTTTAATCACCGGCTGTTCCCTTGTTCTAACATCGAATTTTTTTTAGGAAAGCGAAACGAAGAAATCAGTAGACAGGTATTTTTGGACAAAATAATTTCTGCGTTTACTTAAACACAAACAGGACATTATAATACGAGAAAATAAAGAAAACTGCAATAAGCAGTGAAAATATCACACAATGATAAAATGACAGTAATTAAACACACTATTAAAATGGAACACAGGTTAAATACTATTTGATGATAAACACAGTTTTCATCACAGAAACGTTAATCACGCTCGGTACCCTTCGAGTTCGCTGCTCTATCAGCAACCTACAAGCTGTTTTGGAAAATCTGCTGTCTCCACAATTTTAAGTGGTGAGAATTCAACAGTTTGAAGTACAACTGTGTGTGGCCATTTGCTGTACACGTTACTTTGCTGAAAACTTCCGACGGCGTCGGCCTTCATTCTGGATTGAGTCTGCTGACGTGATAAAACACGTATTGAATTTATTAGAAAAGTATACGGTTCTTCTTATTTTCTGCTGATTTTGTGCGCTGTGCTCTCACCTCACTTGGTACTTGGTTCAACCGTGTCTAATGGCTCTTCTTCCTCCACTGAAACAGCAGATCGAGCAGCTGTCACTGACAGAACTGAACAAGACCCTGACCTGTCCCACCGTGAGATAGACTTCTGTTAGTTTCTCTTTGAAGCTCTCTAGCTCCCTAACATAATTGTGCTGGTTGACACATCCTGATTCCTGTAAAAGTTATTGATCACTTCCCAAACAGAGAAGCAAAGATGGGATTCCAGCTGAATTACTGAAACACAGATGGCCCTATCTACTGCCCCACCCTCATGAGCTCCCACTCCTCTGTTGGGAGTCTGTGGCTGTTGCACATGGCCGGGCTCATTACCCAGTACCAAATCTAATGTGACTTCGCCCCTTGTTGGTCTGTCTACATACTGTGTCAGGAAGCCCTCCTGCACACATTGGACAATAACTGACCCATTTATATTACTCGTAGTATAATGTTCCCAGTCAATATTTGGAAAGTTGAAGTCCCCCATGACAACTACTCTGTCTCTCTCATTCCTATCGAGAATCATCTTTGCTTTCCTTTCCTGCCATTACAGGAGAAACAGTCTGTGTTAGGTCAGAAACGGACACAATGGGTTGTAGAGCGCTGAATATCTGAATATCACGCCCCCTCTCCGCGCCATGTGGGGAGGACAGTGGGGCGTGCCAGAGAGGACCAGAACAACTCGTGTGTAGATATTTTGAAAACTTCATGTCACTTCAACTAAGGAGCAATGTTCAGTGAAGGGTAATTTTCCCATCATAAATTTCCTGCTGTTATAAATTTCTTTCAATTCCTCCTTTCTGTTCAACCTTGTTGGAGGAATTTGGAGGAATTGTATCGTTTTTGACGGCATGAACACATATGCAATTGATCTGTCATCATTCCCCTTTTTCTTACTCTAGGTGAAACTAAAGTTTCACTATCAATTTTATCTAATAGTTTAAATATATCCATGGGACCATTGCTGATCATCAGGAAAACGTCATCTGGTTTACTCATGTCCTTTTGGGAACAGTCATCGTTCCCCAGGCTGTCCTCTATGTGACTCCAACCCAACAGCTTGCAGTTGACGCTTGATAGCTCTCAGTTCCCAACTTCTGTGAATGAATTATTTAAAACAATTATTGGTATGGACCCTGCTAGATTACTCTCAAAATCTATTTGACCCCCTTGTCATCAATCCCTTGTATCCCTGTGAAACCTAAACTGTTTCCAATCCTCAGGTAAGATTATTTATTTGACAAATTTGTACACTCTTTCCTTCAATTGAATACTAACCACCTTTTGCTTTTTTACTTGACATAGTTTGATTATGTCTCCAATATCGTTTTTAATGCCAGTCTGGGATGCATAACTTTTGTAGCTTGTCCATGTACTCTTTAAATGTTTCCCATTACCTATCCCTCATCATCCATTTAAAGGCAATTACTCATAGCAACCTCGCGCAATTATAATTTCATTTATTTAATTAAAGGACTCTAGTCGCAATAACAGCAGCATCACTCTCGTTCTTAACAAATAATTCTCCCTTAAGGGGCCATACTTAAACTTATTGTCAGTTATTCTTTTCATATCAAAAAATCGCCAGCTGCTCTTCTTGTCCAGGTTTGGAAAGTTTATGAATTTCGCTTCCAACCCGCTGTCAAATTCATCTGGTCCATCATTGACTGCTCCCTTCCTTATCATCGGTTTGGAGAAGTATAGAATATGTCTCTGGTAAATGCTGTCCAGCAATATTCACTCTAAGTCCACCGACTCTCACAGTTATCTTGACCATACCTCCTCATACACCATTTCATGTAAAGGTTCTATTCCATTCTCCCAGTTCCTCCCAATTCAACACATTCTGATAATGCCATCTTCGGCAATGGGGTCTCTGAAATGCCCAATTTCATCCTCAACAGAGGGTTCCCTAGAATCGCTGTCGACAGCGCTCTCTGCTGACCATCTTCTGCACTTCTCCTTCCCTGCTGCAACAGCGATAATGTTGCCCTGGTCCTTCCCAAGCATCTCATCAGCATGCACATCAAATGAATCATCAGCCATCATTTCTGGCTCCTCCAGTGAGATCTTTGAGGAGAAAGTGAGGACTGCAGATGCTGGAGATGAGAGCTGAAAATGTTTCTCTCAAACGTTCCGTCCCAGAGGTGTTTGGTTGGTCCGGGTGTCCCAGAGGTGTTCTCTCAAACGTTCCGTCCCAGAGGTGTTCTCTCAAACGTTCCCTTCTCCCAGAGGCCTACTTGTGGAATGTGGTCCTTGGACTCCTTCATTGCCAGACCATGGCAACACGGCGGTTGGAGGAAGAGTGCCTCATCTTCTGCCTGGGAATCCTCCAACCACAAGGGATCAACTCAGATTTCTCCAGTTTCCTCATTTCCCCTCCCCCCACCTTGTCTCAGTCAAATCCCACCGCCTTCCTAACCTGCAATCTTCTTCCTGACCGCTCCGCCCCCACCCCACCAAACAGCGCTATACTTGCACATCACACATTCTAGTCTATTGCATTCGCTGCTCTCAATGTAGTCTACTCTACACTGGGAAGTCAAAGCGTAGGTTGGACGACCGCTTCACAGAACATCCATGTTCTGCTCACAAAATGCCCCTGAGCCTTTGATTTGCATTTCACGTCGACACCCCACCCTGTTCCATGGCTAAAATCTCTGTTTCAGGCTTGTTGTAATGTTCCTTCGAAACTCGGTATAAGCCGGGACAACACTTCACTTTCCAACAGAGGATCCTACAGCCCTCCCGACTTGATATCAAGTTCAATAACTTTAGGGCCTAACCTCCCCATGCCTCAGCCCCCTACCCCACACACCTGGCCTTCATCTCATAGAGTCTGCCATTGCACACTACCTATGTTTCGCCACTAACAGTCTCCATTAACAGCTATTCACGTATCCAGTCATTTCCTTATCCACTCCTTGGTCTGTCTTTTTTCTTTGGGTTTTATGCCTACCTACATTTACTCTTTTAACATCATGTCTGTATGTACACTAAACAACTATTTGACCTGGTATCTGCATGGGCCCGGGGGATCGAAAGTAACGCAGAGACAAAAGCACTTAGAGATTCAGAGAGTGAATGACATGTTATAATGTGCCGCAATGGTGAGAATAGTTCAGGACCATGTTTAGGTTTAACAGGCCTTTCGATGCTAAGTTGTAGGAGCAGAAATAGTTCATTGTAGACATCAGATTCCTCTCCCATTTCATGCGATTATGGCTGATGTAATAAACTTCAACTCCACTTTCCTGCCTTATCCCCATCACAGATGAACTAAGTTGTTCTCTCTATCCATCTATCTCTCCTCCTCACCTTTCTCTTGTTCTGTCTTTCAGTCTCTCTCTCTCACACACAGAAAAACACATGCGTGCAGACACACATATACACTTGCACGCAGACGCACACTCACGCACAGAATGACACTCACAGTGACACACACACACACACACACACACACACTCACTCACTCACTCACACACACACACACACACACACGTATGCCCTTGAATATACTCATCAATCAAACCGCACTTTGGAATTCCACAAAGAGATGGGGTTGAAGTTGCAATGTGGCTGGCAAGCAGACATATTATTCTGCCTTCCACTTATATGGACACATAACAATCCGGATGAAATAATTACAACTCACTTTGATTGCCAAGTCTGTGACAATCTTGCATTCTGAGTATTTATCTCTCCTCAGTCCTGTGACGCTCTCATAGATTCATAGATTCATGGAGTCCTACTGTTGTGTCCTGGCAAAATCCTTGTAAATTTATTCTGCACTATATCCAATTTAATATCATCCTTGCTGTAGTAAAGTAACAAAACTGAACAGTTGCGACATCACCAACGTCCTCTATAACTGCAACATAACTTCTCAATTTCTATACTCAATGCCATGACTGATGAAAGCCAGTGTGCCACAAGACTTCTTCACTACTCTGTTTATCTGTGCATCTACTTTCAGAGAACGGCGCACCTGAACTCTGAGGCGCCTCTTTTCAACTACACTCGCTAATGCCCAACCACTCACCATGAAATTCCTACCTTGATTCCACTTTCCAAAATGCAAGACTTCACACATATCTACACTAAACTCCATTTGACATTTCCCGCCCCATTTCCTCAGCTGATCAATTTCCTTTGGAATTTTTAATAAGGTTCCTCACTATGCACAATACCATCTGTTTTAGGAAATCTGCGAATAAAATAATCATGGCTTGTACATTTTCATCCAAATCATAGTTACAGATAACAAATACTAATGGGGCCAGCACCAACCCCTGAAGCACTCCACTGGACACAGGCCTCCAGTTCAACAAGCATCCTTCCACTATTGACCTCTGCTTCTACCATCAAGTCAATTGTGTATCCAATTTGCCAGCTCCGTTTGGATTCCATATGATCTAACCTTCCAGAGCTTCCTACCATGTTTAACCTTATCAAAGGCCTTACCGAAATCAATATGGACTACGTCCACCACCCTGCCCTGGTCACCTCTTCAAATAACTCTAACACATTTGTATGACATGATCTCCCATGTCCAAAGCCATGCTGAGTCCTCCTAATCTCTCCTTGCCTTTTACAATGTATTTATATCCTATCTCTCAGAAGCTTCTCAAGTGGTTTGCACAGCACAGATGTTAAGCTTACTGCTTTATAGTTTCCAGGTTTTTCTTTGCAGGCCTTTTCGAATAAGGGCACATTTGCTAAAGCTCGCCCCCCCCCCCCCACCTCCAGTCTACTGGGACCTCAATCACAGCTAATGATAAAGCAAAAATATCAGCCACGTTCGGCTATAATTCTGTTCTAACTACTTGCGGTTTTCTTGGATATATCTGGTCAGGGCCAGGAGATTTATCCAATTTCCTACATTCCAACATCTCCTCGACTGTGAAATGGACTGTCCCCAAGATATGACTGCTAACTTTCCCAAGTTCTTAAGTCTTCATGTTTTTCCCCACTTTAAACACAGAGGAGAGGTATTCATTGAGGACCTCATCCATCTCCTGCAGTTCTTCACATATAAGTCAACTTTGTTGCTTGAGGGGGCCCTACTACCTCTATATATCTTTTTCATTTAATATACTTAAAGAACCTTTTTGGATTTACCCTCATCTTCTCAGACAAGGCTATCTCGTTCCTCTTTGCAACATCCTGATTTCCACTTTCAATAAACTCCCGTATTTCCAATATACCTCTAGGGATTTCCTTGATCCGGGCTGCCTGTAGCTGAGCCACACTTAATTCCAATTTATGGTCAATGCCTCCATATCTCTTGTCATCCGGGGTTCCCTGTTCCTGATAACCTTGCGCTTCCCGCTCACAGCAATCACACGTTGATTTCTCAATGGATGTATCTGTGTGAGTCCCACTGGTTGCATGAATTCCCTCATTTTCCAAAGCTAGTATTTTCGAACATGAATCCCACATGAAAGAGACATCCCCAAAAGTCGTTCAGGGCCTGAAGCTGCCCAGTATACTTGTATTTTTGTCTCAATACATGAGCAACTGTGGACGATGAAGCTCATAAACAAAAAAAAACAAAAAATGCACGGAGAACTCAGCAGTTTCTGCAGGATCTGGAGATGGAGCACCGTTAAGGTTTCGAGTCCAGTGACCATGCATCAGAGAAGAACTCTGATCTGCATTTTATGAGTATGATAAAATAAAGCAATTATCCACAGCCACAACCTCTTGCTCATTTGTGCTCTTCTCCTGCATCTTCACAGCACGTTTTTTGCTGTCTGTTGTTTGAACTTATTGCATCATTCTCATCCCTTTAAATGGCGTGACATTTTACTGCACTGCAATCTCATCACATTTCCGCTGCCTTTATTCCCTCTGCTGTCTGCCACTCCGCCACTGCTCTCGCTCGTTCCTGCTGAATCTGCGCTGTTCCTTTATCCCTAACTTCTTGCATCATTCTCATCCCTTTAAATGGCGTGACGTTTTACTGCACTGCAATCTCATCACATTTCCGCTGCCTTTATTCCCTCTGCTGTCTGCCACTCCGCCACTGCTCTCGCTCGTTCCTGCTGAATCTGCGCTGTTCCTTTATCCCTCGTTTGCACCGACCCATGTCTGTGTGACTCTTTGCAAAAACAAATCTATTCACTCTGCAGGGTTTTATTTGTGTTTTCCAAGCAACAACAATGGTTCCATTTACCAAAGTGTGACACAACAAGAGCTTGAGCAAAGACAAGCAAAGTGCCTTTTTTTTAAATCAACGTAATATGGCAGTGGTGAGATTTCAACCGATACCTCTTAAAACACTTGAAGGCGAACACAGTCCCTTAAAGCCCTCGGCCACACCCACCAAGTACGCAATGCGTGCCTTCCACTGACACATTGACAGCATATTCGGTCAACAGCAGAAATTAATGAGTTTATTCAGGCAGATGAGTGATCAATCAATGTCGCAGAGTGGACTCACAGAAATGTTGGAAAGAGGGAAATCATTTGCATGAAAAAAATTGGCAGGCAGGTATCACAAAAACAGCATTCAAGGGATAAAACATCGCACAGGGAGCAAGGCATGGGAAGGAATAGGAAAATAACACCAATCCTGGCGATAAGAATGACATGGAATGACATACACATAGCGATTCAGCATGGATATAAACTTCATTCGAGCGTGTCCATGTGGACCAGATATTCTAAATTAATCTAGCTGCATTTACCACATGTGGCCCATATACTTCTCTCTATATATAGAGAACATAGAACATAGAACAGTACAGCATAGAACATGCTCTTCGGCCCACGATGTTGGGCCGACCATTGATCCTCATTTATGCACCCTCAACTTCTGTGATCATATGCATGTCCAGCAGTCTCTTAAATGTCCCCAATGACCTTGCTTCCACAACTGCTGCTGGCAACGCATTCTATGCTCTCATAATTCTCTGTGTAAAGAACACAGAGAGTTGTGAGAGCACTGATATCCCCTCTATACTTTCCTCCAACCAGCTTAAAACTATTACCCCTCGTGTTAGCCATTTCTGCCCTGGGAAATAGTCTCTGGCTATCGACTCTATCTTTGCCTCTCATTATCTTGTATACCTCATATACCCACCCAGATGAATTTTAAATGTTATACATGTACCAGCCTCCACCACTTACTCTGACAGCTCATTCCATACAATCTCCACACTGTGGATGAAGACATTGCTCTTTACGTCCCATAGGAAATGAGTGAACACACGAGCAGCAGATTTTTAGATTAACACAAGGTTACCCGTGAGTTGGAATGTGGGAGGCCGGCCAGGAGTGAATCTGGGGAGATAAATCTGGAGTTAACAAATGCCTGAATGGGAGTTTCAGCAGCAGATCAACTGACATGTTATTAAGTTTGAAATATATGTGTCCATTGGGATGATGAGGATAGGTGATTGGAGGTTCATGCTGGGGTGAAACATTTCACCACGTTTGTGAACAGTCTGGTTCAGCCTCAGACATTTACCAGGGAGGGGGATGGAGTCAGTGCAGAGGGAGTGGAGTATGGCTCACAGTCTGGACTGACATTTCACATAGACTATTTAAATGTGGTCTACATCACTTTACAGGCAGGAGAACTGAGCTGTGAACCAACAATCAGCTTTATTGAGACAAACCTGGAGAGGTTTATTTATGCCAAGTAAACTACAGTGGCAAATATCAGACAGCGATTTAGAGTTCATAGCAGTTAATACTGCGTATTTCGATACCTAAACAGGACCACAGTGAAAGGATTTCACTAGCTTTTGCAGTCTTGGTCTTCAAGTTTTTCTCTCTCTTGAGCTTTTATCTTCTGGTTCTTCTCAGATCTTTCTTGAGTATCTCTTTTATCCTTTTTATTCTCTGATTAAACTCCCCCTCTGCCCAATCACAGTTCATATGAATAATATTCATCTCACTTCCCCATATGATGTTCTGCACGTTTATCACTATTCTGTTTCTCTCTTACCTGTGGATTTCTCCATTTATGACAACTATTTCACCAACATTTCTCTCTTTGTTCGCTGATAGACAAGTGTCAGGCGATAGCTTTAGCTTTTAGCTGCAGGAAGCCTGTTGAAACACGATATAAAATCACAAGATCCGAGAATTTTCACAGCTAATGTCTAAGTTTTGTTTCTCTCCTTATCTTGAAATACAAAATTCTGATGACAATCGATGTCAGTTTCTAACAATGACACCAGGGAGCATTGTGCATGCTTCTGCTTTCATTGATTTCGGAGTGAGTAATGTCAGCACAGAACCAATAGGAAGACAGAGGGAGGGCAGGAGGATTGGCTGGTGTACTTTAGACCTCCATCCTATCAGAGATAAGGAGGGGCAGGACCTTTGTAAACCACATGATGGTCCTCGCGCACAATTGCGTGTTGCAGTGAAAAATATTGAGGAAGGTGAGGTGACAGGACACAGTAACGAGGGATAAACAGCCCGAAGTGGAAAGGAAATAGTATTAGTATAGACCGATATGTATTAAAACTACTTGATGTATGTCGGAAAACACAAATTTTATACTCCCAGGACCACGTTTACAGCAAACGGGAAAACATCTCTATTATATACATTTGGCCAGCTAAGTATATAGAAAAGCTTCAGAAGGGGATAGGTCAATTTCAGAAAAGAGCTGCAAGAGTTCCAGAGAACTAATCTCCCATCAATGTTTTCACACTGATACGAAGCCGTTCAGATTGTCTCACTGTGAGACTTGGTCCAAGCGATCAGCTTATCTCACTCTGCACTAAAGAGTTCACTCTATTCGCCTCCTCCGTGCGTGGGAAAGGATTTACTGAGAGGAGCATCTATGGGCACGCCAGTGAGTTCATGCTGGGGATGATCCATTCATCTGCTTCGTGTGTTAGAAGAGAATTATTCGGATATCCAACCTGTTAGCATAAATTCGACTGGGACAACATACCTATCATAGGACAAGTCAAACAGAGGACAGCGGGAGAATTTCTCGAACCATGGCACGAATCGACAGACTCCATCAACAATCAAATTAATCTAAATCTGCCACTGAAAAGACACTGTTCAGGTACAGTCACTGTGGCAGTGGCTTCACGCGATCAGCTCACTTCAGTGTGAACCAGCAGATGCACACATAGACAGCGTTCTTGAACGTTCAGGGGTCTATGTCCCTGCCTACGTATCCTTTTAACTATGTTGTATTTCTAGAATCTTTTTACATTCTATTTACGCCTAAATTTTTCATAAAGTTATCTCATGTCCCGTTTTTGCCCTCCTGATTTTTCTCTTGAGTACACTCCTATGGTGATAACACTTACCTGAGATGCACGCCTGCCTCACAACCCTCCCTATCTGTATAACCTCCATTTATTCTCACAACCCTCATTTCACTGTTATACCCCTCCAGCCTCAATCCCTCCCTATCCCTGTAATCCACCTCAAGCCTCACAACCATCCCTATCCCCATAATCCCCTGCAGCCTCATAAACCTACCTATCCCTGTAATCCCCATTCCAGCCTCACATCCCTCCCTACATGTGCAATTTCGCTCCTGGCTGGCAAACCTCCCATGCAGCCTCACGACCCACCCTATCTCTGTAATCTCCCTTCAGTCACACATCCGACCCTCTCGCCACAATCCCCCTCCCATCTCAGAAATTAGGAGCCCGTATTTTCTTCATTTTCCGTTTACTTTTCTCAAAAATGTAAAAAAAAACATAAAAAGCGTGTTTTTTTCCAAAAAAGATTTCGGTCAGCTGACATTAATGAGAGGCCTGCACATGGTTGGCTCAGTTTATTTCCTCAAATTCTAAACGGAGAAACAGTTTTTTTCTTCTTCTTCCCATCACCAAAGGTGGAGGCGATCATGTAAAGGTATTCTCGCTAGACAGGTAATCTGGAAACCCAGATAATGTTCTGTGGACCTGGAATTAAATACCACTATGGCAGATGGTGGCAACTGAATTCAATAAAATCCGAATTGAAATGTCTAATGTTTACCATGAAACAACTGTCAATTGTTAGGTGAAAACTATCTGGTTCACAAATCTCCTTGATGGAAGGAAGTTGCTATCCTGCCGTCGTCTGGCCTCCATGACTCCAGACTCACAGCAACCCGACTAAGTCTCAGCTCTCCCCTGGGTAAGTTGTGATGAGGAATGAACGTTGGTCTGACCAGTGAAAGCCATATCCTCTAAATGTATACACAGATGGAATTTCTTTTTAAATGGCGGAGGAGACTTTTTTTTATTTTTTAAAAAAGCTGTGTTTAAAGAGTGTGAAAGGTTTGATCGATGACAAATGTGTCAAATGAAATCAAGAACGTTTCCTTTATTAAAAGGTAAATGTTACAACCAGAGAAGGAGCAAAACCTGACGTTTTCTTGGAAAATAACATAGGGCCAGTGACTGAAGCGATAGTAGGGGAACACTTTGGGTCGTAGGAAATTGCGGGCCCCTTGTAGAAATATTTGTATAATGGATAACTTCGGCTGAGGATCCAGATGACTAAAGCATGGCTAAAGTTGCAACTTTGTTAATGATGGAATATAAGGAGAGACCTGGGAACATTAGGCCTGTGAGTCTGACTTCGTTAATGGGTAAATTGCTGGTGATGATTCTGAAAAATAGGATTTACATGTATTTGGAGAGATATGGAATAATTAGTAATAGTCAGCATGACTTTCTGAGATGGTGTCTCACAAACTTGATTGAGTTGTTAAAGGTAGTAACCAAAAAGATTAATGAAGGCAGAGCGGTAGACATTGTTTACTTGGACTTTAGCAAAGCCTTTGACTAGGTCCTGCATGTAGACTAATTTGTAAAGTTAGATCACACGGAATTCAGAAACAGCTCGCCAACTTGAAACAATATTAGCTTTACTGTAGGCGATGGATAGTAATATTCAAGGGTTTTTATTTTCAAAACGAAGGCCTGTGATCAGCGCTGTACCACGCAGAACTGTTCTGGGTCTATTTTCTGCCATTTATGTACAGAACATTTTCAATTATCATTACGAGATGGGCGAGGAGTATTTTGTTCGGATGATTGAGAATTCACAGAACAAATTGTTCAGATAATGGATAGCTTTTATACGTGACCCTGGGATCTTGATCTGATAACCCAAAATTCACATAATTGCTGTTCGGTTCACCAAAGTTGCTCTGTAAATGATTTAGATGAGAATATAGAAAACGTGTTTCAGAAGTTTTTGGATGACACCAAAATTGCGATTACAAAGGTGTTTTGTTCAATTCAGTGAATGGGCTGAAGAGTGGCAGATAGAGTTCACTTTGAATAAATGCAAGATGTTACATTTTGATTAAAAAATCAAGGGCAGGACATATAAAATTAAAAGTCTGGAATTGGTTTAGGTCTTTGACGTTTGTGTCACAGGCAGAGAGGGCGTTTTAGGATGTGTTTAGCACACTTGCCTTTCTTGCTCAG
>NW_025214619.1:0-2470 GCF_004010195.1 Chiloscyllium plagiosum | reverse complement strand
AATGTCCCCAATTTCCCCTCCAACAGTGTCGTCATGGTCATTAGCAAAGATGCACAAGTTAGGTGGCTCAGCCATACTAAATTGCCCAGAGTGTCCGGGAATGTGTGCGTTGACCATGGAAGAGTTGGAGGTGAAGGACTGCAGGAGTAGGGTCGGGGGTGTATCTGTGTAGGGTACTCTTCGAGGAGTCGGTGTAAACTTCTTTAGCTAAATGACTGATCGCACACTGTTGTGATTAACTGAAACATACTAAAGTATCCAAATACATTCCCGGCCCGCCTTCCAGATTCAAATTGTCTTTAACCTCAAGAATACCTAAAACGCTATTGGCCACGTGTTCAATTGTACCCAAACCTGTTCATCTAATAAAAAGATCCTATTTCTAAGCAGCATTTTGAAAATTTCACCCTTGATTTCTTTCCTGGAGAGGATTATCCTGATCTCCCTCAACCACATAACTTTTATGCCTTTGACAATTCATATGGTTTCCGACTGTATCACTGTATTTATTTATTTCTTCATTATTAATGGCTGTATCGATAGTTGCCAAGGGAACACGGGCTGCAAATCCAAAGCGAAATCTCTCAGCTCCACTTTGCACCTTTAGGGCATTGCTGAAAACCTAATGATTAAGCAATGCTTTCGACCACTTCACGAAACATCTGTATCTGCGGCGTCATGTCAAATGTTCTTGAACAATATCATTGTGAAATAATAAACATGACAAAAGATACGAGCTTTTCTTGATTTGGCCATATATCCTCAACTCTTCACTATCCGTGGATGAATGGTCTGTAACTTCTTAACCAACCGCATTAAGGGAGCACATTCACCATACAAACTGCAGCAGTACAAGAAAGTCAAAGATTCCCATTGTCCGAGGCAACATGCCTTTGGCAATGATCACTGGCATCTGTGGGGGGAGAAGCACAGTTTATGTTTCAGTGAATTGCAGGGAATGAAAATGGTGCAGTATTTAGTGATTTGTAACAGAAAGGAAATTGGCTCTCTCCCTGCAAAAATATTTGCTAACTGAAAGGTATTGTTGAAAAGTAAATCTGGTAAGACAGCACCTCATGGTCGGGGTGGAAAGCAATAGAAAACTCGTTTACAATATGTCAGTGAAAGTAACAGTAAGATATTAAACAGAATTAAAATATACCATTAGAGACAAGGCAAGTGAGATATTGACAAAAAATAATCAGGGATCAGAGAGGTGAATTACAGCAATTTGACTGTTATGATCCCACAATCCGGGGAAAAATTCTGAAAGGATTCAGAAATGATTCACAATGGTGTTGCAAGGTTTGTAGGGTTTGAGCTGTCGGGAGAGGCTGAACAGGTTTGGCTGTTTTCCTGGCAGTGTCAGGGGCTGAGTAACGACGCCATAAACGTTTACTTTAGAATCACGAGGGACATGGATAGGTTGAATAGAAAAGGTATTTTCCTTGGATTGTTGGAGTCCACTGCAAGAGGGCATAGGCTGAGGGTGAGAGCGGCAAGATTTCTAAGGGGATGTAGGGGAAACGGTTTTTTACACGGAGAGTGGTGTTTTTTCAGAACGAACTGCCAGAGGAATTCGTAGACGCTGTACAGTGGCAACATTTAAAATGTATTTGGATGCTTACATGAATATGAAGGTTTTAGGGGGAAGTGGGCCAAGTGCTGGCAAATGGAACTAGACTGGGTTATGATATCTGCTCAGGAGAGACGGTTTGGACCAAAGGGTCTGTTTCCATGCTGTACATCGATATGACTATTTTTCTTATTTTCAATTTGCTCTGTGTAAATCCCCCAGGAACACATTCTGCCCAGGGAAGGCTGAACATACGGCCAACTGCGGCTTGCAGTCAATACATCCTCCCTCTAAATGCAATAAAGGCAGGGACTCCTTGTCCTAAACCACCACCGAACCAATTGCCACATCCGACTCCTTGTCCTAAACACCTCTGCAAACTAAAACTAGATGCCAACACTCAGAACATCTTCTACTCTCCACGCCAAATCTGCATTCTACAAAGACAGTTCCCTTCATCGTCCCTTGGCTTTTGTCACCACCCCTCCAGCCCGGGAAAGATGCAAAACCTGCCGCCACACCACCCCCTCACCTCCATCCAAGGCCCCAAATAGTACTTCCAGATGAGACAGAAGTTTATTCCTCTCTCCTACAAATTAGTTTACTGCATCAGGCACGCCCGATGTTGTGTTCTTGACATTGGGCAAACCCAAAAGTAAAGTCAGGGTACATTTCGCTGAGCATCTCAGCCGAGCCCACAGGGGTCAACCAGACCGCCCAGTCACCGCCCATTTTAGTTCTCCCTCTCACTCCCTTTCCAGGATGATCATTCTTGGCCTCGTCCTCCATTGACACAACGAACAAAACAGCAAAATGCAGGTGCAACACCTCATCTTCCGCTTGAGCAGACTCCAGCCAAGAGGGCTCTACATTGAGCGTTCCAATTTGAAATAA
>NW_025214618.1:43095-47239 GCF_004010195.1 Chiloscyllium plagiosum | reverse complement strand
CAATCCCCTCCAGCGCAGCAATCCGTACTGGCTCTGTAACACCGTTCAGTCCCTTGCCCCTCTCTGTAACATTCTCACCACCCCCAGCACCTTCACCTCTCCCTGTTCCTATCATCTGATTCAACCCTGACAATGTTTCCCCTTCCTACTGCCCTCCTCCTGCTAGTAGACCCATAGCGATCCCTTTAACAAATACTTCCACATTTCTAAAGCATTGGCTTCTTCAGAACTGTCAGGTTTTTTTGTCTCCTGCGCATCGCTTAATGAAGTCTGGTAAATCCTGGGAATTACTGAGCCAAGACCTTCCAAAGTGGGGGAGGAGCATTGGGACGGCGTCGAGCAGCTGGACACTTGATGTGGGAAAAAAGGGGAATCCAGGAGAAAACAGCACACGGAGCGCGCTGTCACACCAACGTCCCACCCATCCCCATCCCACGGCCACCTTCTGCCCCAAGTGTGGAAGGCCACATAAGTCTGTACAGCAACACACAGACTCCTCTGAGAGTGGGAGAGAGTCAGCATCGTTTGTGACCCACCACAAATGAGATGGTGAGATAGGGAAGTTGAATCCTCTTTCAGTTGTCCTACTGTCTTGTCACACCAACGTCCCACCCATCCCCATCCCACGGCCACCTTCTGCCCCAAGTGTGGAAGGCCACATCGGTCTGTACAGCAACATACAGACTCCCCTGAGAGTGGGAGAGAGTCAGCCTGGTTTGTGACCCACCACTAATGAGATGGTGAGATAGGGAAGTGGAATCCCCTTTCGGTTGTTCTACTGTCTTTGTTACAAATTCCAATAATTCCCTGTCCAATGCCATGCCTCACAATGTAATGCTGTAATGGGGCCTTAGCACTGCCCTTCACCTTCTGTGTTCTGACTCTTATTACCCAGAATTTGGTTTCCTAATGATTGATAATCTGATGCCACATATAATCCCATTGTTATCCCTCACGATGAGAGTTCCCCATTCTCCTTCCCACTCTGCCTGACTTTCCACAATGTTGTGTAGCCGTGAATATTAATGCCCCACCGCCGGTGAGATAGGGAAGTTGAATCCCCTTTCAGTTGTCCTACTGTCTTTTCACCCCTGTGACCACGTCTCCCTGATGGTAATTAGATAGAAATCACAGTCACACGAGCATATCCCTTATTACAAATGCTTTGTGCTTTGTGCATTCAAATTACGAAATAGTAATTTACTTTTGAAATCACAAATTCCTGTCACAAATCTATCTGCTGATGTATAGTTTTAGTTAAACTTAGTCTCTTCCTGTTTCTTCCTGTTTTTCCTCAGCCACAGCTCCATGTTTCAATATTTGAACATTTCTGTATGGAATTGGGAATTTCCTTTCAGCTGAGCCCTGTCCCTCCTTGTCTGTGTCAGTTTAAAGCACTCTACATTGTCCTGGTCATATGATTGACCAGGACACACACTGGTCCCAGCACTGAACCATCTCAATAAAATAGCTGACTCCTGCCTGAGTACTGATAGCAGTGCCCACTGCATCAGACCCACTTCTTCTGACACTATGGTTTGATCCTGAAATCTCTGGTGATATCACTCAGTCTCTCTCCATTTAGTACCCCTCACTGTGTGGGTCTAATTCCTGCTTCTGTCAGCGTCTCTCACTCTTACAGCTACTCCAGATCCTGAGCCAAAAGAATCCTCCGATCCGCAACAGTACAGACCAGGGATGGAGACTGGGATTTTTGTGATCTCTGCTGGACTCAGTGCTACTCTACATGAGTTATCCTCACTGCATCAGTCTAATTTCCCATTCTGTCCATCTCTCTCTCATGCATGTAATCAGGATGTTTCTATCTCCTGTCTCATGCCAGGGATGGAGACTGGGATTTTTGTGATCTCTGCTGGACTCAGTGCTACTCTACATGTGTTATCCTCACTGCATCAGTCTAATTTCCCATTCTGTCTATTTCTCTCTCATGCAGGTAATCAGGATGTTTCTAACTCCTGTCTCATCCATCACCTCATTGAAGACGCTTGGTCAGCCAGAGAGAGATGGAGAGGGAGATCTGGAGTCTTCAGTAAATCCTGCAACCGGTAAGATCAATCATAGTATACAGCACAGGGTGGAGTTAGTGGCCATCTTTATTCAGACCTGGAACACAGGACATAGTTACAGAGCTGGGCAAGGAACAGCAACATTCTAGGCTTCATTCCCACCATCTTGTGAGGGCCCTGCTGTCACCTCTGCTCTACTGGAACTCCCGGAGACAGCACAGGAGGTCCCAGGCATCAGTCTTGGCACATACTCTATTAGTGATCTCTGTAATATTACTACAGTCCCGATAATCCTTCCTCTATTTGGAATCTCCTCTAGTACTCACAATGCTGTCTGTCTCTGTCAGGTTCTCCAATCCCTGACACCCTAATCCCTAAACCTCTCCAGTAGATACTAAATTCCTTCATCCCTGTAATTGCCGAGCCCTGTCTATCCCTGTAAGCTCCTCCTACCCATGCCACCCTCCATGTAAATGTGTTTTGTCTCTAACCTCTCCATCCATCCCTATCTGGGTAAACTTCTCCAGCTCTTACAACCCTTCCTTACCTGTGAAAAAAATTGTAACCTCCTAATTGTTCTACTAATCTT
The DNA here is from genome assembly GCF_004010195.1 of Chiloscyllium plagiosum. Classification (NCBI taxonomy): domain Eukaryota; kingdom Metazoa; phylum Chordata; class Chondrichthyes; order Orectolobiformes; family Hemiscylliidae; genus Chiloscyllium; species Chiloscyllium plagiosum. The sequence goes on along the minus strand of NW_025214618.1, from coordinate 44,623 downwards.
CGATCTTAATCTATTTAAACTTCACCCTCTCCCCACCAACCCTCCCGACCACAGGAACCTCTTTCATTTTGTGCAACCCTCCCCATTTGTGTAACTGTCTCCAGCCCAGTAACCTGGCATTCTCCATTGCCTTCCTATCCACGCAGCCTCCAGAACCTAGAAGCCTTCTTATATCTGTAAACATCTGCAGTCACTACAACCTTCCATATCTCTGTCAATATACACAATAATCTCCTACTGAAACACTCCCTGTCTGTACCTCTCAGTCTGCTTGCCTCTTCCAATATCCATCCCAATCCCTATCTCCAGAATCTAATCCAGCTCCCTCTCCCTCTGTAAATTCCTCCAATCCGCAAACCCCTTTGTCCCATGAACATTATTGCCCAGATTTAGCTCAAAAATCCTCGAGTCCCTGTAAGCCTCCCTATCTCTGTAACCTCTATCCATCTGTTCAACCCCCAACTACTGAGGAATGACACCCTGCATTCGCCATAAGGCAGATGGAATGACAGTGAACAGATATGCTGGAACCATCATTCTGGAGATGTAGCTGCAGAATGACCATCGCTGGGAAGGGAATATTGAAGGGTTGTTGAGATCTAGGCAGGATAGGCAAAAATCCAACAAGTTGTGAAGAAAGGATGAGGTTAATGCCTTAATGAGATAGCCACGTGGAACTGAAGATCAAAATTTGGAGTCTATTTGAATGGAGCTGGGAATGAACAAGCAGCTGCAGCAGTCATTGGCTAGAATTCTTTTAAAGGAATCAACCAGTGATGGGAATGTCAATATGGTTACAGTCAGGGCACTGAATGTACTTGTAGCAAGGGCAGTACAGTAACTGTGTGTGACAGTGGTCTCCATCCCGACTGGATAATTAATGAGTATCAGGGCTGTAATGGATGGATCCTGGATTGTATACGAGATGGTTTTCTATAACATCATATCAAGGAGCCAGCAACAGAATTGTCCATTGGAGTTCAAATGCTGTGTAATAATAAATATCCAATAGTCCCATTTTAGAGGAGTTTGTGAGGAAAGACCCATAGTGTTATAATGCAGATATTGAGTTCGAGTTAAGACCATAAGATGTCGGAGCAGAATGAGACCATTTGGCCCATTGAGGATACTCTGCCCTTCAATCAGATCGTGACTGATCTGATACTCTCCAACTCTACATTCCTGCCTTTTCCACCAAACCCTTGTTCCCCTGATCCATTAACATCTGACTATCTCTGCTGGCAATATTCTTAATGACCCAGCTTCGACAGCCCCCTGCAGTCAGGAATTCCCACAGATTCCCTACCCTCTGAGTGAAGACATTCCTCCTCATCTCCATCTTAAATGGGTGAGCTCTTGCTGGGATTTTCTGCCGTCTGGTTACACATTCTCACACAGTTGAAACGAAAGGAAGTCACAAAGATAATTATTGCAGATGATATGAAAATTGGTGGAGTTGGGGGGAATGAGCAAGGAGATCCAAGGTTGCAGGAGGTTACTGATCAGTTGGAAAGATGTGCAAAGAAAT
>NW_025214618.1:39970-43012 GCF_004010195.1 Chiloscyllium plagiosum | reverse complement strand
CGATTCTCCTGCTCCTTGGATGCTGCCTGACCTGCTGCGCTTTTCCAGCAACACATTTCCAGCTCTGATCTCCAGCATCTGCAGACCTCACTTTCTCCTCAAAGAGATCTTGGAGTCCAGGTTTATAGTTCCTTAAAAGTATAATCCCAGGTAAATAGGATAGTGAAGAAGGTGTTTATTCTGCTTGCGTTTACTGATCAGAGCACTGAGTAGAGGAGTTAGGAGGTCATGTTGTGGCTGCACAGGACATTGGATAAGCCACTTTTGAAATATTGCATGCAGTTCTGGTCTCCTCCCTATCGGAACAATGTTGTATAAATTGCAAGGTTTCAGAAAAGGTTTACAAGGATGTTGCCAGGATTGGAAGATTTGAGCTAAAGGGAGAGGTTGAATGGGCTGGGGCTACTTGAGGCTGAGGGGTGACCATATAGAGATTTATACAATCATGAGAGGAATGGACAGGTTGAACAGACAAGGTCTTTTCCCTGAGGTAGTGGAGTCCAGAACCGGACGGCCTAGGTTCAGGGTGAGAAGGGAAATATATAAAAGGAATCTAAGGGGCAACGTTTTCAGGCAGAGGGTGATGCGTGAATGCAATGAACTGCTAGAGGAAGTGGTGGAGGCTGGTACAATTAGTGCATCTAAAAGGCATCTGGATGGGTATACGAACCGGAAGGGTTGAGGGGGATTTGGGCCAAGTGCTGGCAAGTGAGACAAAATTATGTTCGTGTATGTGGGCAGCATGACCGAGATGGACTGAAGAGTCTGTTTCCGTGCTGTACATCTCTATGACTAAATGTTTTGCACTGTACATTTCCAGCCACACACTTCACTGTTTCCCCTGTTTACCTTGGTCAATTCTCCTCTCAAACACATGTAAATTGTGTTGTAAATTTGGTTGTGATTGTAGGGTGTGCTTTATGGTCACTTTAAAAATCCATCAACTCACAGAATTCCACTACACTACAATTTCCCAGAGGATATCTCAGTGTGACATTACTCCTTCACTCAGCTTCTTCACCCAACGGTCGATCTGAGATAGTCACGTCCCTGGCCATTTACACAATATGTTATTCAAAGAAACACTGGCACAAACATTTGAAGAGGAGTTCAGAGAATATCATTTTTGGCAAAGATTGAAGTCTCCCAAAATGATCACATTGCCTTTGCGTTACACAGGAATTCATTGGATGGTGTAACAGTGTTGAGCAATGAAATGCTGTCAGGCAGCCTAAAAACTGTTCTCCTGCTTGTGTTTTTGACACGTGTTACTCATAATCTGCATTCAGGCTGATTCAGCTGCATCATCTGATGCCAAATGCTTTCTCTGTAATGCCTTTGTTACCCATTACTGTCAGGGTTACCCATCCTGCACTCAAGGAGGTACAATTGAATATTTATGTTCTGCCTTTTGTTTCTCCCCTAACCACATCTTCCTGGTGACTAAATCTTATTTATCTCTGTGTCACAAGTCTATTACCTTATTGCAGATGCTTTGTCCATTCCAAAGAAAGAACATTGTAATTGACTTTTTCCCAGAATGTCCTGTCACAGCTTAATTCACTGATGTATAGTTTTAGTTAAACTCTGTCCCATCCAGTTCCCTCCTGCTTGTCTTCAGCCACATTCCCATGCTGTTCCAATGTGTCCCCTTTTCTCTTTGGATTTGGAAAGCTCCTTTCACCTGAACCCTGTCCCTGCATCTTCTCTGTCAATTAAAGCCCTGTCCATAAACTCACCGACATAATTTGCCAGGACACTGGTCCCAACTATGTTGTTTTTAATTCACTCCATGGGATGTTGCTGTTTCTGGCTGGCCAACATTTCATGCCAACCCCGAGCTGCCATTGAGCCGAGTGCCTTGTGAGACTATTAGAGAAGGCACTTTAGAGTCAACCCCATTGCCTGGGTCTGGAGTCATATGTAGGTCAGACCAGCTGCCTATCGCAGATTTCGTTCCTGAAAGAATATTAAGCATTCAGATGGGTATCCCTGCCACTGGCATTATATTCTGGATGAACAGTCTAGTGAGAGTAACACTAACCCATCGCCTGTCCCACTGACAGCTCCCTCATCCCTGAGTACTGATCCCAGTGCACCATGAATCAAAACCCTTCTTCTTAACCGTGGTTTGATCCTGATACCTTCTTGCAATTTGATGCTATCACTCAGTCTCACTCCATGTGGTATCTGTCACTGTGAGAGTCTAATTGCTGCCAGTGACTGCAGCTTTTGTAGTTACTCCAGATCCTGAGCCAACAGAACACTCCACTCCAGGGAGACGCAGCAGCACAGACCAGGGATGGAGACTGGGATATTCCAGATCTCTGTGGTGCTCAGTGCCATTCTCCCTGTGCAACCCTCACTGTATCAGTCTAATTTCCCATTCTGTCTATTTCTCTGTCTCCTGCAGGTACTCCGGATGTTCCTGACTCAATAAACCTCCCAATTGCTGGGTGTTTCATTCATCATCTTACTGAACACAGTTGGTCAGCCAGAGGGCAGGGAGATCTGGTTTCTTCAATAAATCCTGCAGCGAGGTAAGATCACTCACAGTGAACAGAGCAGAGCGAATTTAAGCGATCGAAGTTTAGTCCGGAAGACATGACACAGATAGGGGAAGGGGAATACAGAGCATGATGGGCCCAGACTCAATCCACACTCTCTTGTTTACTTTCATCTCTGCTGTATTAAGCCTTTCTATGTCAATATAGGAAGTTGACAGTTATCAATCCAGGTCTGTGCTGTCTTAGTGAGGATCAGGACAACAGAGGGGAAAGCAGGCCTTCCTTAAGAAGATGGTATTAAAACCTGGGGTCTTTCTGTTCTATATTTCTCCTCTCACACTGTCTCTTGTCGTGTGATAGAGTCATACAGCAAGGAGACATACCTTTTGGGCCAACGCATCTGTGCCAGTGTCTTGAATGCTTGTAATTCCCAGAAAAGTTCCAATTTCTGTAACCTCCACACCCCCCCCACCATAATCCTGCGGTTTATTTGAAACTTACTCCAATGCTGACGACACTCCCTATGTATAATTTG
>NW_025214618.1:32467-38075 GCF_004010195.1 Chiloscyllium plagiosum | reverse complement strand
GACCCCTTTATACCTACTCTGTGTTCTGCTAATCAGCTAATCCTCTACCCATGCCAAGCATGTTGTTCTGAAACTGTAATTTTATTTCACAAACCCTGCTGGGTTTGTTTTCCTGTCTGGCTGTGAATAAGCAATGTAGATAAAAGGGAGGAATGGTTTGTCGGGGTTTTCAGAAACCTTTCAACAAGGTCCCACTGAAGATGTGGATAAGCAAAATTGGCAAATGTGGGATTGGAGGGAGTGTACTGGCATGGATTGGGAATTCTTTAACAGAAAACTAAGTGGGAAGAAATGGATTAGTGCTTGACCCCCAACTATTCACAAAGGGATTCGATGCATTTGATGGATGGACAAAATTTACTGCTTCCATGTTTGTTGCTGACACAGAACGAGATGGGAATGTGGGTTGTGTGGAGGAAGCAAAGGGGCCATGAACAGTCCATGAGTTTCCCTTGTACAAATTCATTGATGTGATGTGGCCATCACTTGCTTGGCCATCATTACCTTCCCATCTGTAATTCCCTGGAGAAGGTGGTGGGGAGCTGCCTTCCTCACCCACTGCAATCCTTTAGGTGTAGAGACAGACACAGTGCTAGGAGGATGGAGCGTATCTTGGAGGGCACCTTGGAAATGCTGATGTTACCGTGCACCTGGAGCTCCTGTCCTTCCAGGGTATAGTTGCTCCGAGTTTGTGAAGTGGTGATGAAATGGCCTTCCTGAGTGACCTCAGTGCTGCTTGTAGATTTTTTATTTATTTATTCATTCGTGGTCATGAGCATTGCTGTATGTATTGTTGATTTGGAGTTGTCCCTGAGAAGGTGGTAGTGAGCTGCCTTCCTGAGCCACTGCACCAACCGTTGGAACTGTTGTTATCTGTGTCCCCTCCAGCAGATGCTACAACACTCCTAACATCTGTAACTGCATACAGACAATGCAGCTCTTCCTGTATATGTGACATCCTCCTCTGCCAACAACACTTATCATTCATCAGAATGTCTCCCCACCTCCATTCCCATCTGTGCTAGTGATCTCTCAAATTTCTTTATTCTTGTTTAAACTTCTAATCACCTATAACCACTTCTGTTCTGAATTTGTAACCCCTCAGTATCTGTAAGTCTCCATATAACTGTATTCAATGAACGCACAGGTTCCCTTCCTTAAATCTCTGTGAATTACAGTGGCTGGTTGTGCTGCATTGGTACTTTTCATCCTCCTTATCCATCTTATCTCTTCCAGCCCCTGCAATCCCACTATTTAGAATGCTTCCATTCTCTGTACCTCCTTATGTTGTGAGGGTCTTTGAACACCACGAGTGCTTCAAACATCTGTAACTCCCCCAGTCTTCTAACTCTGTAATATCCAACAGTCTCCAGTGCCACACAACACTCCCTGGCTGTCAATTTGAATTTGTTGAAGTCTTCACATCTCAGAAAGCAGCTCACAAAAATCCCTTTAGACTCTACAAGGCTCAGCTCACAAAAATCCCTTTAGACTCTACAAGGCTCCATCACCAACAATCGCCATCTCTCTACTTCTTTTGCTTCCCTCAGTGCCTACAACCCTCCCTGTATCTTCCAGTAACCGGCTTTAGACACTGCAGGTCTGCCTACCTCTCCAGATAACCTGTTCCATCCCCAACAGCTCCCTCAATCACTGTAATACCCTCTGCTCTGTCTAATCCTTCTCTTTTCCACTGTCTTCCAAGCACAGCGGCGATCCTGTGAGGGACCAGTGTGCAAAGGGATGTTATGCATCTCAGCTGAGGCTTGAGGCCTACCATTACCTGGAAGTCACAAAGGGAGAGAATCTGAGAGTGAGCAGCACAGAGCTGGAGAATATTAATCAGCAGCGAGGATCGAGGCCAACTAGGACTTGGAGTTGGAGAAACAGCAGAGCAGGAGGCGCGAAATCAGCATCACGTCACAGAGGGAGTGAGCATGTGAGGGAGTAACTTGAAGCAGGAACATGAGGTTCACTCACACCTGGGAGTTACAGAAGCACCAAAGTGCGAGGATATAACTCAGCACTGAGGATCGAGGCCTAGTCATACCTGGGAGTCACAGAGACAGTGACCCTGTGAAGGGGCAGAGTGGAGTGGGAGCTGGAGGATTACACGTACCTGGGTGTCACAGAGACAGTGACCCCTGTGAGGGAGCAGAGTGGAGTGGGAGCTGGAGGATTACACACACCTGGGAGTCACAGAGACGGTGACCCCTGTGAGGGAGCCGAGTAGAGTGGGAGCTGGAGGATTACATGTACCTGGGAGTCACAGAGACGGTGACCCTGTGAGGGAGCAGAGTGGAGTGGGAGCTGGAGGATTACACGTCCCTGGGAGTCACAGAGACGGTGACCCTGTGAGGGAGCAGAGTGGGGTGGGAGCTGGAGGATTACACGTACCTGGGAGTCACAGAGACGGTGACCCTGTGAGGGAGCAGAGTGGGGTGGGAGCTGGAGGATTACACGTACCTGGGAGTCACAGAGACGGTGACCCTGTGAGGGAGCAGAGTGCAGTAGGAGCTGGAGGATTACACATACCTGGGAGTCACAGAGATAACTTTCTGCTGCTGGGACCTACCTGCACTGAGTTTGAAACAAGTGCAAGAGCCAGCACAGAAAATGCTGTAAGTTCATTGGATGATAAATTCGCTGTTATTAGCGACTGTCAGTTAATTGCTATAAGTTAACAAATTTTTTTCAACTTCTGAAATAAGGGTTGAACACAGAAATAAGAGGGAGAAGTAAAATTGTGAGCCAATATAATGAATTACCCTCATGAAACCACAGTTGAATAAGGGATTTAAGCATATTGTTATTTCCTGGATGTTAACTTCATTCTAAGTAATTAATTAAGTAACTCGAGACAAAATGTATTTTAGGACATGTTTGTCAGATGGAAAATGTGTTCTGTTAATTGGTAAGTCATAGCCCCTGCTCGTGTCCGAGATGGACACTGGGTCATGGAGCTCAGACAGTGGCTAGAGACACTATGGGACATCTGTGATGCTGAGATTAAGTGGAAAGCACACACACACTGAGAAGATCTCCCTGCAGTCATGATGGCCTGGAAGAAGGAAGGGTCTGGGGACTAGGCAATCGGAGAGAAACAGTCAGGGAATACAAGCATATCCTGGTGTCTCCCTCCCAATTCGGTTTCCCAGTTTGGAAGCTGATGAAGGTACTGGCTGCTCAGGGGAGGGCAGTCAGAGCCATGTCTGTGGCCTCACAAGCAGCCTGACTGTACAGGAGGGGAGGGAGAAGGAAGGAGGGGCGATAGTCACAGGGGAGACAGGGAAGTGAAGAAGGTGTCAGCGTGTCTGTAATTCCAGGATAGTGAGGTTACGAATGTCACTGTGCCTGCAGAACATTCGTCTGGGGGACAGTGAGCAGTCAAAGATCATGCCCATGTTGGTAGGAATGACCTGAGTAGGAAGGGTGAAGTGGTCTGGGAGTCAGAATTTAGGGATCTAGGTGGATGGTTAGCAAGCTGGTCCGCAAATGTAACAATTCCTGGAATACTCGCAGTGCCGTGTCCAAGTGAAAACAGGACTTCGAGTTTTAGATAGATGAGAGTGTGACTGGAACAATGGTGCAGCAGGAAGGGCTTCAGATTCCTGGGACATTGGAACTGGTTCTGGGGAAGACAGCAACTGTACAAACTGGATGGTCTAACGTGACAGAGCTGGGACTGAATTCCTTACGGGGTGTTTGGGAGGGATTGAAAATAACTTAGTGTGTGCTTCGGATGCAAAAAGAAATAGTAGAGGAGAGTACCAGGATTCTCAAAATAATGGGAGATACAGTTGGTACTAATTTACAACAAAACGATTAACAGTGGAAGATGGAGTGAGAGAGAAAGCCTTAATCAGAGATAATCTGCATGGACCTGAATACTGGGAGTGTGCGGAGTTACAGACGCAGATTGGTGTGTGGAAATCTGATGTACTGATCACCGAGAGCTGGCTCAGGAAATGGCAGGACGGGATGTTAAATATTGCTGGGTATAAAATATTCCAAAATGATAGAAGGAAAGGGAAAGGATGAAGGTAGAAGTATTGGTTGAGATTAGCGTTAGTTAAGGAGCCCAAGAGAAAGAGGATCCATCCAAGGACAGAATGAATTTGGCTGGAGCTACAGAACAAAAAGTGTACAATTACACTGTGAGATACAGTCTGTCGGCCAGCAACCATTGGAAAGGATGGAGAGAATAAATATGCAGGGGCATTTGAGAGCGATGATAATACTACAGATTAGTTATAATGAGAAACCTAATTTATTCAGATATTGACTGGGTTACTGGTGGTGCAGCGTCCTGAGGGGCGAGTGTTCCTGGATTACATGGAGGAGAGCTTACTGCAGGAGTATGTGTCCAGCCCAAGAGAGCATGTACTGTTGGACCTGGTCCTTGGGGAAGAGGTGGGGAAAGTGGATCCAGTGTCAGTAGGAGAACGTTTTGGGGGGCAGCGATCATTTTATTGTAACGTTCAGGATGATGATAGAGAATGCTATGCAATAATTGAGAGTGAGAAACATTAGTTGACTGAGAGCAGCCTTCAATGGGACAAGAATGAAGCTGGGAACTTTTCAACGAGGCCAGTGAAATGTTAGCTTTAAACAGGGTGAACCAGCTCAGATGTAGCTGGGATTATGGAGATGGGGCTGCAGTGTGACCATGACTGGGAACTGGATAATTAAAGGTTTTCCCCATTTCTACAGGAAGGATTAATAGACCAACACAGTGAAGTAGCATTGTGTATAAAGGATGGGATCAGTATTATTGTGATGCTAATCATTTTACATACTGCTCCTCTCTGCCCTCACCCCTCATGCCTGTGTCCTATGAGATATTGATCCCATCAGATATTGGTAACCTTTTGAAAACTTCAGAAAACAGCAGTATAGAGGGGATGACTCTGTCCACTGTCTGCACTGGTCAAGATGTAATGTTTCGTAAAGCCCTAGTTCTGTCTCCCCGGACGCTATAGGTCTTCGGGTGCAGAGCTGAAAATGTGTTAAAGCGCAGCAGGTCAGGCAGCATCCAGGGAACAGGAGAATCGACGTTTCGGGCATAAGCCCTTCTTCAGGAAACCGGCACCTTTTTAAAATGGTTTGAGAGTTTCTGCCTCAACTCGGCTTCCATGTGTGCCTCCCAGATCCCGACCATACTTCTCTAATACTTCAACCAATTATATTAAATATTCGCCACCGGAAGCTGAGCTCTCCAACAGGAACAAGGTGTTCGCTCCCTCTCTACCCAGGCTCCTGACAATATATGCACTCCAATCAAATCCCCTCTCAGCTTCCGCCGTTCCAATCTTTCCTCATAACTGCACTTCCACTGTCACAGGGTGAAGAATCTCCTCTCTCCCCTCTCCAGTCGAATTCCAGTTTTCCATGTGATGGGTGACCAGAACTGCACACAATCCCCAAGCTGTGACTGAGCTCATTATTTATACAGTTCCTGCATAAGTTTCCTGCTCTGACTTTCTGCACTTTGGCTGATAGAGGAAATGGTGCCATTTGCTACATTAACGAGATTATTGGTGTTTCCAGCTACCTTCATTTATCTGCCCACACTGACTATGCTCTCATTTATTGTACATTCCTCTCT
>NW_025214618.1:21336-29281 GCF_004010195.1 Chiloscyllium plagiosum | reverse complement strand
ATGCTCCGATGCCTGTCTGCAAGTTTGCCGTCAGTCTTCGTGATCACCCTATCCACCCGTGTTGCCACTTTCAGGGAACTGTGGAGCTATAAACCTTGATCTCTTTGGATGTTGATGCGGCCAGTAGTTTTTCCATCCACTTCTCTCCTGCATTAGACATTCTAAAACACATCACGTCACAGTTGTCCAAATAAAGTTATATCTGTGTTTTCTCTGTCCAAGTCTGCAGCTGACCTATATCCTGCTGTATTCTCTGGCAATCATCCTCACAATCTGCAACTCCACCATCTATTTACAGATCTCCAGTCACACAAACACTGTTCCACCACTACTCTGTCTTCTATGACCAAGCAGTTCTCTATGCATCTTACTAACTGACCGCTGATCCCATTTCACTTCACCTTCTGTATGAGCCTGCCATAAGGAACCTTATCAAAGGCCATGCTAAGGTCCAAACGGCTAGCATCCATGCCCTCATCAATCAAGTTTGTGAGACAGGATCTTCCCCACACAACTGTGTTGCCTGTTGCGAGTAGAGTACTGTTGGAGCTGCACTCATTCAAATAATTGATTATTCCATCATATTCCCGACTTGAACCTTGGAGAGTAGATTAAATTCCCTACAGTGCAGAAACAGGACCAGCGGCCCAACCAGTCCACACCAACCTTCCGAAGAGTAACCCACCCAGACCCATTTCCCTCTGACTAAACACCTAACACTATGGGCAATTTAGCATGGCCAATTCACCTGACCTACACTTCTTTTGCCTTTGGGAGGAAACCCACGAAGACATTGGGGGGGGTGGGGGGGAACATGCAGATTCCACACATTCACCCTAGGTCCGTGGTGCTGTGAGGCAGCAGAGCTAACGACTGAACCACCATGCCGCTCTTGATGGTTACCGTAGAGAAGGAGGCATGTTGGACCGTGATGGTTACTGTACAGTGGGAGGTGTATTGTGCCGTGATGGTTACTGTGCAGTGGGGGGTATGTCAGGCCATGATGTTTATTGTACAGTGGGAGGTATGTCAGGCCATGATGGTTACTGTACAGTGGGGGGTATGTCGGGCTGTGATGGTTACTGTACAGTGGAAGGTATGTCGGGCCGTGATGGTTACTGTACAGTGGGGGGTATGTCGGGCCGTGATGGTTACTGTACAGTGGGAGGTATGTCGGGCTGTGTGGTTGCAGACTGTATGAGTTGTGCAGAATATGATTCTGCTCTTGCCGATGGCCCTCTACACTTCATGGATGCATCATTATTAGTTTCTCAATCTATTTAAAGACTGTACCATTCACTGACCAGGGGGCTACATATCATGATGAGGTGGGTCTGCAAAATGTAAAGATAGCCCTTGATCCCCATAAGGACTGTGCAGTGACCATTCTTTCCGATGTATGAAATGGAGTGGTGTATCTGCAGCAGGCAGATCAGTGATGATGTAGTCAATTATAGGTTTCCTTTTTATTAATTCCCCCATAACCAGCCAAAGAGCAGTCTAGCAGCCACAGAATCCAGCATCAATACCGAGCACTATACTGACTATATACCAAGGAGCTGCCCCCTCAGCCTGGCTATGTGCTGCCAGTGGGGCAGACCCCACCAGAGAGGGTGGTGATGTTGCCTGGAACATAGTCCTGTTCACAGAATCCTGCTTTACAGACAATATCTGACTGTTGCTTGATTAGTCCTTGGGAAATATACAACAAGTCACTTTTCCTTTTTGTATAATGAAGAGTTAACATCACTTTTCTTACTTATGTAAAAGAAACCAACATCATTATTTTTCAGTTGAAAACAATTGAAGTGAACAATAATTGAAATACCAGAGCGCACACCTAACTATTACACAATTCAGTGACTGTAGTAAACAGCTCATTGATGTTCAGATGAATGAACACACCATCTTGCAGGCAGCAAAGCTGTTGAAAAAGACTTTGAGAAAAAGCCTGAATTCAGACACAGTGTTACTGGGCCTCACCATGACCGCCAAAACACTGACCATCTCCAAATTCTGTCCAGAGAGCTTCCAAACTGGAGCTGGGCAGTTACTGACATAATCCCTCACAACGGACTGGTGAGAGACATACCTGAACAGCAGGGAGATGTGAGTGGGGAAACTGGTCAATGGACTAGCACTTGGCGCTGGTCTAGACCCAGTTCAACATTTGTAACAATGACCTGTGAACAACCATGTCTTGCAAGTATATCTCTTCTGGTATGGCCCCTAAACTCTGTAATTCTGCACCTTGGACCCGATCCTGAATGAAGGTGTTGTAAAGGTGATGGGCTCCTGCAGCACATGGCATCATACATTGAATCCCTCATAAAACATATCCAGTGTTATAATATCCAATTTCCAAACAGAATTGTGCAGCTCCATTGATGGCCAGTATGATCCCAGGCCAACAACCTTGTGTGTGACTTGAGCTGGAAATTTCTGTGTAAATGTTTACAGCGTTGTTTTAACCGTTAACAGCAAAGTCTCTTTACTGAAGGTATGACAGCCTTTCATAATACCAACTTTTAGATTGTCCAATAAGCCCAAAATCCTCCCATTTATTCCGTTCACTTTTATAACAACGATATGATGAAAACAGTGCCCAACTCACGGTAAGGAGCATTGAAACGTTGAGTCTCATTACCACACCCAAGACCAAATTATTATTAAATGCAAGGACTTTGAAAATATGCAATTATTTCCCTTTGTATTACTATTGTGAACTGACAGTTGACCGTCCTGTTCCTCAGATGCTGCCTGAATGGCTGTGCTTTTCCAGAACCACACTTTTTGACTCTGATCTGCAACATCTGCAGTCCTCACTTTCTCCCTGCTAATATCCATTCATAATCATTTTCGTGGCAACAATATCACTGTGTATTTAAACATGTTACAGTCAGATATGGATATATTTTCAATTGCTTCTGCCTATCTTAGAGCTTAGTAATGTGGGATGTGAATGTCAGTGTATGTGTGATGCTCGGTATGTAGGCAATGCATCTGAAAGACTGACAGATTATTTCAAACAACATATCCCTTCAGCTGTTCAGAACAAGCAAGATACTGCCTAGACCCAACCAGCCTGAGCTCACAAAGTCCAATACTCAGAGTCCAGCAATTGACATGTTTGGACAATATTTTTCATTTTAATTTCTTCATGGAATATGATTGGTACGGTATTTCTTGCCTGTTTCGTGTTGCCCTTGAGAAGGTGGTGTTGAGCTGTCACATTGACCCGTTGCAGTTCATGTGATATAGATGTGCATTAGCGAGGGTCTTTGAAACAGTGACACTGAAGGAACAGCAATATACTTCCTAAATCAGGATGGTGGGCAGCTGGGATCGGAACGTGAACATGGTGGGGGTCCCATTTATCTGGTTCCTTTGTCCTTGTTGATGGTCGGGCTTCAAAGGTACGTTATAAGGAGCCTTGGTAAATTTCTGCAGAGCACCGTGTAAATGGCAGGTATTGCTGCTTTTGAGTGTCAGTGGATGAGGGGTGAAGCTGCACTAACACAGGCAAACGGTGGGTATTTCATCGCACACACATTCAGTGTGTGTCTTCCAGATGGGTGGCAGGCTTTTGGAAATCATGAGGTAAGTTACTTCTGCAGGATTCCTAGCCCCTGACACATTGTAGCCAATTAGTTTATATGCGTCAAAGTGTAACGCTGGAAAAGCACAACAGGTCAGGCAGCACTAAGGGACAGGAGACTCGACGTTTTAGCATTAGCCCTTCACAGGAATGGGTAATGAAATTATATGGTCAGTCCAGTTCTGGTTAACGGTAATCCCCGGGATATTGCTAGGTGGGAGTTCAGCGATAGTGGTGGCATTGAACGTTAGAGAATATGGCTCAATTTTCTATTGTTAGAGGTAATCGTTGTCTGGCACATGTGTAATGGAAATGGTACTTGTCACTGTTAAGCACAAACCCGCATATTTCCAGGTCCTTGTTGCATTTGGATAAGGATTGCTTCAGTACCTGAGTAAATCACACATAGTGTTGAACATTATCCAATCATTAGCAAGCATCTCCACTTGTGATTTTAGAGCTTAGGGATGGTCATTTATGATGAGGCCTGGGGCAGAGAGCAGTCTGAGAGCTCACTGATGCTGCCCCTCTCTCTGAGCTAGGAAGCTGGCTTCGAGTTTGACCTGCTCCAGAGGTTTCTGACAACATATCTGAACGGATAAATGTTACAATATTTATCCCAAGAAGCTGAGTGAGGACTTGGTTAGCTCAATCGGTTGGACAGTTAGTTATTATTGCCAACAATATGGGTTCAATTCCTGCACTGACTGGGGTGACTAACGGACTCTCCTACTCAACCTCTTCCTTACTTGATGCATGATGACTGTCCAGTTAAATTGCCACCAGTCATCTCTGTCTAACAAGAGAGCATCCCTATTTTTCTGTAGGAGTATAGTGGCTTACTCTTCCATTTCTGATCGACAGGCTTACCCAGAAACCCCTCCCCTGGAGAACTGGAGCTCAGATGGCTGCTCCCCATCAAGCCCAGCCACCTTCCTTTGTACCAGGTATCACTTCAGCCAGTGCAGACGATTCCTATTTGCTCCAGTTTTGCTGTTAATCCTGGATACGACACTTGATCAAATGCAGTTATGGTGATATTAAGTGCAGTCACTGTCACCTCATCTCTAGAATTCAGCTGTGTGGCCTCTTGTACATCATTAAACCAAGGCTTCAATGAGCCCAAGGGATGAGAGCCCAAACTGCGCTTCAGTGAGCAGGTTGGTGCTGAGGAAGTGCTGCTTGATCCCACTGTGAGTGACATCTTCCACCACTTTATTAATGATAGGGATTAGATCAATGGGGCAGTCATTGATTGTCTGATGTTTTGTCTATGAGAGTACAGGACACACCCGGATAGTTTCGCACATTGTCAGGTAGGTCCCAGTGCAATATCCCTGCAGGAACAGTTTGAATGGAATGTTATCAGAGCCCCCATCAATTGCATTATCCCATCCCTCCAGCCGTTTGGATTTACCACACCCAGTGAATCAAATTAGCTGAAGACTCCCATCTGGAGAAGACTAAAATAGATCATCCCATCGACACTTCGATCTGAACATTGTTGTGAATGTTTCATCCTTAGCTTTTCCATTGTTGTGCTGGGCCCTTCCATAGTTGAGGAAGGTGATATTTGTGTATCCTACTCTTCCAGTGAGTTGTTTAATTGACCACGCAATTCACGCTGATTGCATGTGACAGGATTGCAGAAATTAGGTCTGATTTGTTGGTTAGATTTGTCTGTCACTGGCTTTTTATGCTATTTGGTGAGTAAGTGGTCCTGTTTGGTAATGTCACATCATTGTTAGGCCACAGTTGGAGTACTGTGTGCAGTTCTGGTCGCCTCACTTTAGGAAAGATGTGGAAGCTTTGGAGAGGGTGCAGAGAAGATTTACCAGGATGTTGCCTGGAATGGAGAGGAAGTCGTATGAGGATAGGTTGAGAGTTCTCGGCCTTTTCTCGTTGGAACGGCGAAGGATGAGGGGTGACTTGATAGAGGTTTATAAGATGATCAGAGGAATAGATAGAGTAGACAGTCAGAAACTTTTTCCCCGGGTACAACAGAGTGTTACAAGGGGACATAAATTTAAGGTGAAGGGTGGAAGGTATAGGGGAGATGTCAGGGGTGGGTTCTTTACCCAGAGAGTGGTGGGGGCATGGAATGCGCTGCCCGTGGGAGTGGTAGAGTCGGAATCATTGGCGACCTTTAATTCATTGAACAAGGGTTTATCCCCTGGCCTGATGGTCAGGGTATTGTGGAGCACATGCCAGGCAGTTACAGTGAAAATTGTGCAGGAGTACAATTCTGCTGCTGTTGGTAATGTCCCGAATCACCTCACATACGCCAGTGCTGAGTTCTAGATCTCTTTGAAGTTTGCTCCGTTAAACATGTTGATAGTATCTCTCACATGTGTGCTCATGTGTATACACACACTCACACTCACTCTCACTCTCACACTCACTCTCACTCTCACACTCTGTCATTCTCACTCACACTCACTCTCACAATCACACACACACACTCACACTCTCACTCTCTCACTCTGACTCTTTCACTCTGACTCTCACTCTCTCACTCTCACTCACTCACTCTCTCACGCTCTCACTCTCTCTCTGTCACTCACTCTCTCTCTCTGTCACCCACTCACTCACTCACTCTCACACTCTCACACTCACAAAATTCACAATGTAAAATCGGACTTTGTCTATAAAAATACTGTGTGTGGTAGTCACCTTTCCCAATACGGTCATCGATCAATGTGCCTGCAGCCGATAGTTTGGTGAAGATAAGGTCAAGAATGTTTCTCCCTCTCAGTCGTTCCCTTCCCACTCAGTGCAGTCCCTGTCTTGCAGCTATGTCCTTTTGGACCTGACCGTCTTGATGAGCAATGCTGCTGCTGAGCCCCTCTGGGAGGTGGTTTTTAAATGGCCCACCCAGGATACCTTCTCCAGCTTTGTCACTCTCGGCTTCCATCAGAGGGACACTGATCCATCAGCTGAGGGAAGGGAGTCAGCAGGAGGTTTCCGTGTCAGTGTTTGATCTGACACAATGAGGTTTCGTTATGACACATTGTTGCTTGAGGAGTCTGGAGGACGCCTCTCCCACATTTAGCCCTAGCCCCAAGATGTTAGGAAGGAGGGATTTCCAGGGTCTGCAGGGCTTTTAATTTTTTGTCACGATCAATCGAAGGGCCTCTTCTGTGCTGTATGACACCCACTCTATGACTCTTGTGATTGGACAGTCAAGGTCTCACTCATTCAGTTTATTCCTGATGAAGGGCTTTTGCCCGAAACGCCGATTTTGCCTGTCTTCAGATGCTGCCTGAATTGCTGTGCTCTTCCAGCACCACTGGTCCAGAATCTGGTTTCCAGCATCTGCAGTCATTGTTTTTACCTCAGTTCCTCCAAGTGCCTTGTCTATTCCACAGATTTCTACAATATTTTCTCCATAAAGACATTGCATAATTCCGTTTTTAAACTATCTCCGTGTATTTCTGTTTCTTTCCCTGTCAACTGCTCCAGTTGCAATATTCATTTGTATCTCAGTAACCCTCCGTATCACTACAATCTTTATCTCTTACTCTAGTACCATCTATCGCTGTAAAAATTCGGCCAGCCCCTACACCTGTCCCTATCTCTCTAATCTTCAGCTGCTTCATCTTTCCCCATATTCTGTAAATGAATTTAAAATGAACTTCGCTAACCTATTCTAGCATGCACAGGTCACACTATCTCTGTAACATCTCCAGCCTTGCTTTCCTGTATCTGCAACATCTCCAGCCTTGTTTTCCTATCTCTGTAACATCGCTAGCCTATCTCCAGCCTTGCTTCCTTTCTCTTTGTCACATGTCCAGCCTTGCTTTTCTATCTCTGTAACATCTCCAGCCGTGCTCTCCTATCTCTGTAACATCTCCAGCCTTGCTTCCTTTCTCTTTGTCACATGTCCAGCCTTGCTTTTCTATCTCTGTAACATCTCCATATTTGCTTTCCTCTCTCTGTAACATCTCCAGCCTTGCTTTTCTATCTCTGTAACATCTCCAGCCGTGCTCTCCTATCTCTGTAACATCTCCAGCCTTGTATTCCTCTATCTGTAACATCTCCAGCTTTGCATTCCTATCTCTGTAACATCTCCAGCCTTGCTTTCCCTCTCTGAAACATCTCCAGCCTTGCTTTCCTTTCTCTCTGTAACATCTCCAATCTTGCTTATCTTTCTCTCTCTAACATCTCCAGCCTTGCTTTCCTATCTCTGTAACATCTCCAGCCTAGCTTTTCTCTCTCTTTAATATCTCCAGCCTTGCTTTTCTGTCTCTCTGTAATATCTCCAGCTTTGCTTTCCTCTCTCTGTGTCATCTCCAGCCTTGCTTCTCTCTCTCTCTCTCTCTCTGACATCTCCAGCCTTGTTTGTCT
>NW_025214618.1:15736-19657 GCF_004010195.1 Chiloscyllium plagiosum | reverse complement strand
TCATCATTTTGACACTAACCTCGACCCATATAGCCTCATTTGAATACACTTCCAAGATATCGTCCCTCCTTACTGCAGTAACTGTTGCTTAATTAATAATGCAATACCACCTCCCTCTTCAACACCCTCTCCCGTCCTGCCTGTAGTTCCAGTACAGCAGAATATTGAGTTGTTAGTCCTGATCTCCCTCAAACACGTCTCTGTGATGGCAAAAATGTTCCACCTCCACATGTCAATTCATGCCATTATCACATCAGTCTGTCTGATAATGCTCCCAGCATTAACGTAAGCTGGAACATAACACCTGGAATACTCTGTATCTCGGAGTTCCTCAATAATTCACTATTTATTAATAGGCTGCCCAAACCATGACCCAAAATTGTAACTCTGGGACTGAATGACTATTTGTTGAATTGTAATTTCTTTTTTAAAAATATATTTATCAAGTGCAACTTTCCAGATCTGAGCAGTCAGCTCCACATACAATGAGTTTCTGATGGTTAATTTCCCCCTCAGTGTGTAGAGGGGATAGCCCTCAGTAATGGAGAAAGTGAGGACTGCAGGTGATGGAGATCAGAGTCGAACAGTGTGGTGCTGGAAATGCACAGCAGATCAGGCAGCATCCGAGGAGCAGGAGATTCAATGGTTCGAGCATGAGCTCTTTATCAGGAAGGGATTGGTGCATTTTCTTTTATTCTGTGATTCGAAGGACGTTGGAAACCATACTTGCTTAGGAAGGCAGCACTATATATTGCACTGAAATGGAAAGCAGTCAATCAGTTGGTTGGACAAGGTGCAGGCAAGTTGAGTGGAAGTACAGACTGATTGAAGTACAGACATTCCCTGGGCCAGATAGGGTATACACGAGGTTACTCCAGGAAGTGATGGAAGAGAATGGTGTGCCTTTGGTGATGATCGTTGTGTCTTCACTGTCAACTAGAGTGGTGCCAGATGATTGGAGTGTGGCAAATGTTATTCCCTTGTTCAGGGAAGGGAATAGGGATAACCCTGGGAATGACCAAACAGTCAGTCTTACATCAGTAGTGGGCAAAGTATTGGAGATGCTTCTGAGAGACAGGATTTACAATTACTTAGAAAATGATAATTTGATTAGAGATAGTCAGCATGGCTTTTTGAGGAGCAGGTCATGCCTCACAAACCTTCTTGAATTATTTGAAGATGTGAAAAAAACATGTTAATGAAGGTAAACCGGTAGATGAGGTGAACATGAATTTTAGTAAGATGTTTGATTAGGCTCCCCATTGTAGGCTCATTCAGAAGTTGAGCAGGAATGGGACGCAGGGAAATTTCGCTGTCTGGATACAGGCATGGCTGGCCCATAAAAGACAGAAAATAGTAGCAGATGGAAAGTATTCAGCCTGGAGGTCAGTGACCAGTGGTGTTCCACAGGGATCGGCTCTGGGACCTGTGTTTCATTATGGGGAATTGAATTTAAGAGCGACGAGGTTAATGCTAAGGTCAATAAAGCTGTGGTTCAACCACACTTGGAATTTTGTGTTCAGATCTGGTAGCCTCAGTATAGGAAACATGTGGAGGCCTCAGAGAGTGTGCAGAGGAGATTTACCAGGATGCTGCCTGGACTGGAGGACCTGTCTTAGGAAGAAAGTTTGAGGGAGCTAGGGCTTTTCTCCCTGGAGCGAAGATGAATGACAGCTGACTTGATAGAGGTGTACAAATGTTGAGAGACAAAGATTGGATAGCCAGAGTCTTTTCCCATGGCAGAAATGGCTATCTACAAGGACCGTAAGTTTAAGGCAATTGGAGGAAGGTTTAGGGATGATGTCAGAGGTAGCTGCTTTACACAGAATATGGTGGGGTTGGAATGCACCGCCAGTGATAGAAGTAGTGTCAGATACATTAGGGATAACTAAGAAGACTCTTGAATAGGCATATGGAAGCTAGTGCATTGAAGGTTATGTAGGTTAGTCTGATCTTAGAGTAGGATAAAAGGTCGGCAAAGTATTGAGGGCTGAAGGGCTCTTATTGTGTTGTACTGTTCCATGTTCCAAGTTTCTCTCAGCTGGTGGATTCTCATCAGTTGGTGAATGTGTGAGGGAGTAAGGTGTGTGAGGTCAGGAAGCTGTAAGGGGCATGAGGCCAAGACTTCCAGTTATGGTGTGCATGGTTACAATCAGCTGAGTGCCAGCACAATATGTGTGGTCACCTCGACCAGACAAAATCCACCAAGTTTAGTTATTAAACTGATTTTTGGTTTGTCGTTAGCTCCTGTTTTCTTCAGATACATTCTGTTTGGTGACCAATGTATTAATATCTGACCATCCACAGACATGTACAATTTTATTTTGATACTGGTGAATGTGAAGGTACATTTATTGGATATAATTTCAGAGGATTCACTGTGAGACACAAGATGCTGCAGAAAGCTGTCAATTGTGAACATTTTCACACAGTGTCTGGACCAGGGAGCAGATGTAGGAAGTATGGGAAACATGCCAGATGTCAGCACCGTAAGCTATACCATGTGATTCTGACACTCCATGTCCAGACAATGCTCTCTGGGTCATGCTCTGACTGAAGATGAATTTGTAAGACCTGGTTCCTGATCAAACATTGATATCTAATATAGACAGTATTTGTAACTGCACTGAGAACATTGATAGGTAAAACAAGGATTGCAGATGCTGGAAACCAGAGTCTAGATTAGAGCGGTGGTGGAAGAGCACGGCAGGTCAGGCAGCATCCGAGATGCTGGAAAGTCAGCGTTTCGAGCAAAAGCCCTTCATCAAGAATGATGACTGATAGCCTGTTGGCCAGTTTCCTCCTGCCCAAGGTGGAATCCAAATGATTTACTTTGAAGGAATGTTTGAATGATTGTCCTGAGGAGAAAGTGAGGACTGCAGATGCTGGAGATCAGAGCTGAAAAATGTGTTGCTGGAAAAGCGTAGCAGGTTAGGCAGCATCCAAGGAGCAGGAGAATCGACGTTTCATGTGTCTCCACCTCCACGCCGACCACCTGATTGTCCTGACCCAGGTTGGAATCTTTCTGGTCAGATTCTGGAGCAGGCCAGTATCTCACTCAGTGTCACAGGCAGCTGTGAGGTCCAGTAGCACGTGCCTGATTGCAACGTGGTGGGTTTACTGACCTGAACAATAATCAGGAGATAGCCATGTTTGTGAATTGGGCAATGATGAGATGTGAACTACAATTATTCAACTGAGCAATAATTGCATCATCCCTGAAAACAATTAAGTTGGTTATATATTGAAGGAACTAAAATGTAAACACCCAACAACATTTTATGGTACAAAAGTAAAGAGTGCGCGTTTTGTTTTATAACAAAAAGGGAATGTCTGATCATTCTGGTGATCACAATTACATATTGAATGCCAGTATTCAAATCCATACATTAACGCTATATCATTTACAAAGTGGTTGACCTCTGACTGATTGCATATTCAGAGTGAGCAAACGATTGAACAATCGATAGAATTATCATTCTGACACATTTACATATAATCAATCGATTTAATTCTCACTGAAGTGTGTGAGCTTCAGCTATTTGTCAACAATTCTATTAGTTTTAAAATAGTGATGGAAACTGATGGGCCAGATCTAAAAGTTGAAGTTCTCAATTGGAGTAAGGCTAATTTTGATGATATTAGGCAAGAACTTTCAAAAGCTGACTGGGGGCAGATGTTCGCAGATAAAAGGGCAGCTGGAAAGTGGGAAACATTCAGAAATTAGGTAAGGAGAGTTACAGTAAAAGGAAAGGTTGGTAGATATAGGGAATGCAGGATGGCTAAAGAAATTGAGGGTCTGGTTAAGAAAAAGAAGGGACCATATATCAGATACAGACAAGGTAGATCGAGTGAACCCTTAGAAGAGTACAAAAGGCAATATGAGTATATGCAAGGTTTGTGAAGGTTTGTAGCTCAGGT
>NW_025214618.1:0-13836 GCF_004010195.1 Chiloscyllium plagiosum | reverse complement strand
CAAAATCGGCCAGGGCATAGTAGGCTATAGGTCTTCAGGTAACTGGCAATAATATATATTGGTGTTTTCTGGCTGCCGTAGATGTATTGGGCTGAAGGTTCTGTTTATATGCTGTATGACTATCACTTTAATTGTTGTCTCCCTATTTCCATAGCTTGTGAGCATCAAGTGGTGAGGAATGCAATCTCCAAGGTCACACAGCACACCGACCTGAAGCTATATCATTCTGCCTTCTCTATCCAATGGATCAGAATCCCATTTCTCTCTTTGTAACATACCTATTAGTGTTCCAGCACCACAAGAATCCCTGGGGTTTATCACCATATTCTGAATAGAAATTAAACACAGGCAACAGAATGCTGGCCTTGCCAATGAAACTCACCTCGCAACAAGAACTGATAAGAATGAGCAGAATTAAAGTTACCATTCGACCCAATCTAATTTTTAAAGCAGTTTCAAGGCAGGCTTTCACTTTGCCCTATGCTCCTTACCTTTCTCCAATACCATGAAACTTCCCTGAGTGATTTTGAGTGCTGTTTAAAAGTCACATATGGCTGTACAGGAAGTTGGTGAGGGCTCTTTTGGAATATTGCGTACAATTCTGGTCTCCTTCCTATCGGAAGGAAGTTGTGAAACTTGAAAAGGTTCAGAAAAGATTTACAAGGAGGTTGCCAAGGTTGGAGCATTTGAGCTGTAAGGAGAGCCTGAATAGGCTAGGGCAGTTTTCCCTGGAGTGTTGGAGGCTGAGGGGTGACCTTACTGAGGTTTATAAAATCATGAGAGGCATGGTTAGGATAAATGGACAAGGTGTTCTCCCTGATGTGGGGGAGTCCAGAACTAGAGGGCAGAGGTTTAGGGTGAAAGAGGAAAAGTATAAAAGAGACCGAAGGGGCAACTTTTACATGCAGAGGGTGGTACGTGTATAGAATGAGCAGCCAGAGCAAATGGTGGAGGCTGGTACAATTGCACTATTTAAAAGGCATCATTCCAAAAGAGCCCTCACCAACTTCCTGTACAGCCATATGTGACTTTTAAACAGCACTCAAAATCACTCAGGGAAGTTTCATGGTATTGGAGAAAGGTAAGGAGCATAGGGCAAAGTGAAAGCCTGCCTTGAAACTGCTTTAAAAATTAGATTGGGTCGAATGGTAACTTTAATTCTGCTCATTCTTATCAGTTCTTGTTGCGAGGTGAGTTTCATTGGCAAGGCCAGCATTCTGTTGCCTGTGTTTAATTTCTATTCAGAATATGGTGATAAACCCCAGGGATTCTTGTGGTGCTGGAACACTAATAGGTATGTTACAAAGAGAGAAATGGGATTCTGATCCATTGGATAGAGAAGGCAGAATGATATAGCTTCAGGTCGGTGTGCTGTGTGACCTTGGAGATTGCATTCCTCACCACTTGATGCTCACAAGCTATGGAAATAGGGAGACAACAATTAAAGTGATAATCATACAGCATATAAACAGAACCTTCAGCCCAATACATCTACGGTAGCCAGAAAACACCAATGTATATTATTGCCAGTTACCTGAAGACCTATAGCCTACTATTCCCTGGCCTATTTTGCTTAAATGCTGCATTGTCTTCCTATACACTTAATGGTAAGGTCCAAGGGAGTGTTGCTGAACAAAGAAACCTTGGAGTGCAGGTTCATAGCTCCTTGAAAATGGAGTCGGAGGTAGATAGGATAGTGAATAAGGCGTT
This sequence comes from Chiloscyllium plagiosum, assembly GCF_004010195.1. Classification (NCBI taxonomy): domain Eukaryota; kingdom Metazoa; phylum Chordata; class Chondrichthyes; order Orectolobiformes; family Hemiscylliidae; genus Chiloscyllium; species Chiloscyllium plagiosum. The sequence continues at coordinate 12,126 of NW_025214618.1, read as the reverse complement.
TGGTATGCTTTCCTTTATTGGTCAGAGTATTGAGTACTGGAATTGCGAGGTCATGTTGCGGCTGTACATGACATTGGTTAGGCCACTGTTGGAATATTGCATGCAATTCTGGTCTCCTTTCTATCGGAAAGACGTTGTGAAACTTGAAAGGGTTCAGAAAAGATTTATAAGGATGTTGCCAGGGTTGGAAGATCTGAGCTACAGGGAAAGACTGAACAGGCTGGGGCTGTTTTCCCTGGAGCGTCGGAGGCGGAGGAGTGACCTTATAGAGGTTTATAAAATTATGAGGGGCATGGATAGGATAAATAGACAAAGTATTTTTCCCTGCGGTCGGGGAGTCCAGAACTAGAGGGCATACGTTTAAGATGAGAGGGGAAAGATATAAAAGAGACGTCAGTGGCAACTTTTTCACATACAGGGTGGTACGTGAATGGAATGAGCTGCTAGAGGAAGTGGTGGAGGCTGGTACAATTGCAACATTTAAGAAGCGTTTGGATGTGTATATGATAGGAAGGGGTTTTGAGGGTTATGGGCTGAGTGTTGGCAGGTGGGACTAGATTGGTTGGGATATCTGGCCGACATGGACCGAAGGGTCTGTTTCCATGCTGTACATCTCTATGACTCTATGACTCTATTTGTGACCTGACCGATTTTTGTTCTTTTATGTACAAAATGGTTTCATGGACATAGATAACACAACGATAAAGACAGTGTCAAACTCATCAGATGAATAAAAATCAGACTCTGCATTTTTCAATAATTATAGAAAATCCAATTGTCGTTTCAATTCATTTGGGATTTTAAAGGAGCTAGACCAGCATTAATTGACCTTGAGAGTTCCAGTCCAGTTGATATTGGTCCGTCCAAGTGGCTGGTGGGAGGGACTGCCAGCAGTGCATCTCATGTGCTGGGTTAGCTGGGAGTAAATATTGCTGGTGGTTGATGGAGTGTCACACAAGCCGTCATGCTGTGATGAACAGCTCGCAGGCAAACAGGAAAACTGACTCATTGTCAAAGCAAACATATAGGATGGAGTTTATTATTTTTCTGAGAAATAGCAACCTTACAGAGACAAGTCTATATAGTAATGAAGAGAAATCTGTGTCTATTTTATTGGTGTCCTTAAAATAATGGTGTCAAACTGTTGGAATTATGTTATTGCTTTGGCGGGACGATGCTTGCACTGAGCATGTGATTTATCCTGGATATTTTAACAGATGGCTGGGCTGTCCTAGGTTGAGTAAGTGCTGATATTCCATGGGATGATGTTGATTTGTAATCTCGCCACTTACTGAGCACAGTTCGCCAGAACAAACCAACAAGTACCGTTGGTTGGTGCTTCAGAATGTCCCAGAGCTTTCATGGCTGCCATCACATGGAATCATGTATAAAGACAAGTCCAATCGAGTCTGCACCATCCAGTGCTGATGCTAGTGTTTTATAAAGTTTGTTAGGTTATCTTCCTCAACCATCCTCCCAGGCAATGCATTCTAGACACAAATCATCCTCTGGGTTCAAAACGGATTCCCCAAATCCTCTCTCAATATCTTCTCTTTCGCTTCAAACATGTGTCCCTTGTTTTTGACCCTTTGATTAAGGGGGACAGCTGCTGTCTGTTCACTCTGCCCATACCTCTCATGCTCTTATACACCTCTGTCAGGTTCACCCCTCACCCATCTTTGCTCCAAAAGCAAGACTAGCCGATCTTCTTGGTTTGAGTTCTCTCTTGTCTTGTTACTTCTTCCAAAGTGCAGCATCTCATATCTTTCAATGCTAATTTTTATCGGTCATTGATCTGGCCATCTGAACAATCAGTTTGTACCCTCTTGTAACCTAACACGTTCCTCCTCACCGTGACCCACCCGGCCTGTCGTTGTGTCATCCACAACATTGTTTATCATTCTCCAACACCCCCCCACCCCACCCCCCATCTCCCACATCAATATCATCAACATTTCCGAGCAGCGAGAGGGGGGAGCCGGGAGGAGGTGATGTTGGTGCAAGGTGATGGTCGGGATGTAAGTATATTTAAACTTGTTACCTTCAGGCCAGCGAGGGAGAAGCGAGCAAGGGACTTCTGGGAAGTAGAACAGTTTATATTTGCATGGTTGTATTACCAGAGACACTACTCGGTAACTAGTTTATTTCCTAATACTTTTTTTAAGTAGTCACTTCGGGAGTTACAATAGTGGGAATGGAGTTTAGGGCAGTGGAATGTTCCTCTTGCAGAATGTGGGAAGTAAGGGCCACCACTAATGTCCCTGCTAATTACATCTGTGGGAAGTGCACCCAACGCAAAAACCACATTAGCAAACTGGAGCTGGTGTTGGATGAACTTCCAATCATTCAGGAGCCTGAGGGAGTTATTGGCAGGACTTACAGAGAGGTAGTCATTCCCCAGATAAAAGGAAAAGACAGATGGGTGACAGTTAGGGGACAGAAAGGGAACCGGCAGGCAGTGCAGGGATCCCCTGTGGCCATTCCCCTCAACAATAAGTATACCGTTTTGGATACTGTTGGGGGGGGGGGATGACTTACCAGGGGAAAGCAATCGGGCACCTGCTGCTCAGAAGGGAAGGAGGAAGAGGAGCAGAGCAGTAGTCATTGGGGACTCGATAGTTCGGGGGATAGATCGGAGGTTCTGTGGGGGCGAGGGAGACTCACGGTTGGTATGTTGCCTCCCGGGTGCCAGGGTCCGTGATGTCTCTGATCATGTTTTTCGGTTACTTCGGGGAGAGGGAGAGCAGCCCCATGTCGTAGTCCACATTGGCACCAACGACATAGGATGGGGACTTGAGGCAGAAATTCAGAGAGCTAGGATGGAAACTTAGAGCTAGGACAAACAATTGTTTTCTTTGATTTGCTGCCCGTGCCACGTGCTAGTGAGGTGAGGTGAGGAATAGGGAGAGAAAGGAGTTGAACATGTGGCTACAGGGATGGTGCAGGAGGGAGGGTTTTGGGTTTTTGGATAATTAGAGTTCTTTCTGGGGTAGGTGGGACCTCTACAAGCAGGATGGTCTTCCTCTAAACCAGAGGGGTACAAATATCCTGAGTGGGAAATTCACTAAAGCTATTAAGGTGGATTTAAATTAATACAGCAGAGGGATGGGAACCAAAATTGTAGGACAGGTACAGAAAAGAATGAGAGTAGGGAGTTCCAAAATCAAGTATCTGACACTGGCAAGCGAGAACCTGGTTTGAAGTGTGTGTATTTCAACGCGAGGAGCATCCTAAATAAAGTGGGTGAACTGCAGCGTGGGTTGATACCTGGGACTTCGATGTTGTGGCCATTATGGAGGTTTTGATCACTAACCTCCCCTGTCTGTATCCCATTGCAGAGTCTCCATGTCCAGTTAAATGACTCTCTTGGTGAATGAGCTAACTGAGCTCCAAGCCAATCAGTCCTCTCATCCAAGTCATTGGCATAGATTCTAAATAGTTGATGATCTCACATTGATCCCTGAGGAACTCCACACAGTTACAAATTTACAACCTGACCATCCCGAATGGTTATTCCCTGATAGTTAACTGGGTTTTCCCCTGTTGTTGGGTAGCAAACTAGAAAGGTTGGATGGCCTCATCCTACACTGTGTAATGTACTTAGTGAGCTGAAGGACTTCAATCTATTCATGTGCAAATCCTTAGAGGGCAGAATGGTTTCCTCCTGTCTCATTATAACGATGCTGACTGGCTGAATAGGATCTTTCTTTACCTCTGTAACATTACAGAGTGCTTGAGAGAACAACACATGGTTAGGAGCAGCAGCTGACCATTCAGCCCCTTGAGCCTGCTGTACCATTCGGAGTGTGCATTGTTGATGTGATTGTAACTAAACATCATTTTCATGTCTGTTCCCAATAAACATGGAGTCAACCTTGAGTGTTTTCTGTAATCCAGTCTTCACTGCTCCCTAGGGATGAGAACACCACAGATTAAACAATCCTAAAGAGAAGGGGGCATCCCTATCTGAGTCTGAAATGGAAAGGTTCTTATTCTCAAAATGTGTCCCCCTCAAACCAATCACCACTCTTTTTATATATAAGGAGTCGACAATTAGAAACAGATATCAACCACTCAGCCCCTCAAACCTGTCCACATTCCCATTAACTCTCCTAAACCAAATACTTACCAAATTCAGTTTCCACTGACCTCGTGGAAAGACAATTCCAGGAAATATCATATAAGCAATGAACACTGGAACAGAATAAGGCCATTCAGCCCATCTTTTCTGCCATGATATTTGACCATGGCTAAAATATTTCTGAACCCCATTCTCCTGCCTTCTCCGACGAACCAATGATAGCTTATTCATTAAAAAATGTATATGTCTCTGTATTAAAGATCGTGTGTGTCTGTATATGGGGTTATGTTTGTGTGGAAATGTCAATATCTACGTGTGTATCTCTGTGAGCATGTGTTATGTGTGTTAGTGTCTGTATCTCAGTTTGTGTGTACCTCTGTCTGCATCTCTGTGCAAAGTTGATTTTGAAATAAATATATTGAACTTGGAATCAAAATCTTCCTCCTCCTCCTCTCTCTCCGTCTGTCCCTGTTGTTCATGGAGTTCATAGAATCGCTACAGTGTGGAAACAGGCACTTCTACCCAACAGGTCCACACTGATCTTTCGAAGAGTAACCCACCCAGACCCGTTCAAATGCTATGCTATGCTTACCCATGAACAATGCCCCTAACCTACACATCCCTCGGCACTGTAGACAATTTAGCATGTCCAATTCACCTAACATCCACAACGTTGGACTGTGGGTGGAAACCAGAGCACCTGGTGGAAACCCACGCAGACACGGTGAGAATGTGAAACTCCACACAGACAGTCGCCTGAAGGTGGACACGAGCCCGGGTGCCTGGTGCTGGGAGGCAGCAGTGCTCGCCTCAGAGTTTTGTGATTAGATTCATACAATACCTCCCTCTGCTGGACTACCTACATCACTGCATCGGCGCCACAGTTTTTAACTCTGAGAAGATAATAAATCCTTTCTTGTGAATCTGTCAAATTGCATGACCGTTTGATTTTTCAAATATCATCTTTGGAAGCACAGAGCAGTTTTGTCTGATACTAAGCGATGTTGTTCCTGCGTCATTACCACCACTACTGGGCCTTTTTCAGGACTTCTCAATACTTTCTCACGTAACTTTTAAGCATTGCAAGTCACAGAACGAGAAATCAATTCATCTAATCTCCTGATAAAATGGTTCACTCAGAGGTGAGCATTTTCATTCTGAAAGGCCGAAGTATATTTACAACCCTCCACCTACCAGCATTGTGTGTGTTTGTGTGTGTGTGTGTTGATGGTGCTGTAAGTTTGGATGGTGCTGTGAGCTGCTGCCCTCCCTCCCAGATTGAATACTCGAAGGTTATCACCCTCTGTCATTGTCACTGCAGTAGGTTGGGGAGGCCAGCTGAGGGAGAGATTGTGTCCTTTTAAACACCACAGAGACTGTCAGACCTGCACCCACGTATAGATACTCACAGAGGGAAATACAGACACACAGGTACGGAGTGTTGGGGAGATGAGTGTAGATGGATATCGGACACTCCACCACCCGGCTTGGCCCTTTCTGTCCTATTCCAGGAAGGGTGAGTTAGTGCGGTGTGCAGGTGGGAGATGATGGTGTGTCCAGAGGGAGTCAGTCAACCGTGTTGTATCCATGCAGTGCTATTAGTTAGGGAGATATAGTAGAGGGAAAAGAGAGCAGGATGGTGCTACATGCAGCAGTGAGAGTGTGGAGCATGAGCCTTGATCGGGGTTTGGTGCTATAGCAGATATACAATGTGTGTGAGGGAGCAGGCAGTATAAGGTGAGCTTTATCCTGACAGAGAGGGGAAGGTTATAGATGCTTGTTCTGTATTACTGAACATTCCTTCAGACCACAGATACTGCACTGAGCTCAGGCCATGCTCGGTGGGTCTGGTGGTGTGGCCCCCTCTGGGAAGAGAATGGTCCTTGTCTGTACTAGTCCATCCACCAGGACCTCTGTGCCCCTGTCAACAAACCGTGGTGTAATTGCTACTTATCTGCCATGCTCCAAACAGAGAATGCTCAGTCGTGTGCCCATTGGCTTTTTAAAGATGGCACCAGTGCCAGGGATCGCAGAATATCCAGGGATATACGGGCGATGCTGAGTACCTACAGCCATGATAGGTGGGAGAATCGGGCTGGCATTGAATGAGAGGGATGCCATGGGGTGAGGTGGGTAGATAATTAGTTGAGTTAGATAAGATAGCACCAGGAAACTAGCTCAGCCTCGTGCAGAACATCCCTCTGTCACACTCAATGAAAATGTCACTGAGACAAATTATTGTTAGAATCAACCCAATGAGTCGAAGACTCTGCTGACCCCCATTCCCAGTTACAAAGCTGCTGCAGCTTGAACAATGCTCTCCATCACAGAGAAGGAGCTAAACGTCACCTTACCCTTGGGACATAAGGCAGTGGGGAGCGAGTGGTTGAGGTATCAGTGGCGGAGCACTTTATGGCAAGTCATCATAATTCTATTAGTTTTAAAATAGAGATGGAAAAGGATGAACCACGTCTAAAACTCAAAGTTCTAAATTGTTGAAAACCAATTTTGATGATTTTACCAATAATTTTCCAAATTCGATTGGGACAGATATTCTCAAAAAAGGGGGTCAGTTGGGAAGGGGGAAGGCTTCAGAAATGAGATGTCAGGAATACAGAGACGTTATGGCACTATTAGGATGAAGGGTAACGCTGGTGCGTGTAAGGAATGTTGGAGCATTGTAGAAATTGAAGCATATACCTGAAGCATATATCAGGTATAGACAGCAGGAATTGAGGGTTTTTTCTTGATTCATTCACAGGATGAAGGTGTCCCAGGCTAGACCAGCATCTATTACCCATCCCTAATTGCCCAGAGGGCAGTTAGCAGTCAACCACATTGCTGTGTGTCTGGAGTCACTTGTAGGCCAGACCAGGTAAGAATGGCAGTTTGTTTCCTTAAAAGGTGTCAGTGAACCAGATGGACTTTTCCGACAATCGGAATGGTCGTTATTAGCCTCTTAATTCCTGATTTAAAGTGAATCACGACAAGAGTCTGAAGGCAACAAGAGTATAGTTAATTGGAACATAAAAAGGATAGCTTTGGAAAACAGAGTTAAGGAGAATTCAAAGGATTTCTACAAATATGTCAAGGACAAAATAGTAACTGTGGAGAGAATAGGACATCCTTAAAGATCAGCAAGGCTGCCCATGTGCAGAGCCACAGGAAATGGAGGAGGTACTGAACGAATATTTTGTATCAGTATTTACTGTGCAGGAGGATATGGAAGTTAGAGAACTTGGGAAAATAGTAGTGAGATCTTGGAAAGTGTCTGTATCACAGAGGAGTTGCTGGAGGTCTTAAAACGTGCAAAAGAAGGAAAATGTCCTGGCTTTTATTGATGTACGCTAGAACTCTGTGAGAAGCTAGGGAAGTGATTGCTGGGCCCCGTGCTATTCTTAATAGCCACAGGTAAAGTGCCGGAAGACTGAAGGTTGGCTAACCTGGTGCCATTACTTAAAGGATTTAAGAAGGGTAATAAGGAAAAGGTAGTGAGCCTGACGTCAGTGGTGGGTAAGTTGTTGAAGAGGATTATGAGTCATCGGATTTTCACGCATTTTGAAAGGTAACAATTGATTAAGGATAGCAAACATGGCTTTGTGCAAGCAATATTGTGTCTCACTGACTTGATTGAGATTTCTTTGAAGAAGCGACTAAAAAGATTAATTGAGATGGTGTGGTGTACATTGTCGATCTGGACATCCGTAAGACGTTGAATAACATTGTGCAAGGTCATCTGTTTAACAAGGTTGGTTCATATGAAAGTCATTTGGATACAAAATTAGCTCAAAGGTCAGAGATAGAGGGTTGCCATATCTGTTTGTGTCTTAGGCTGGATGAGCACACCCTCTCACTCTCCCCGTTACATACACTGATGCACATTTTCCCTCTCTGCCCCTCACACAATCGCACTATCCCCTCTCACATTTCACACACGTACTCCACTCGGTCACACACACATGCACACACAGCCACTCTCTCTCCCTCCCACACTCACACCCACACTCCACCTCACTCTCTCTCACATACACACAAAGTCTCTCTCTCTCCCCTTCACACAGACACGCCCCTCACACATATGCACACGCACACACACGAGTGCACATATTAATCTGTGGGTTGAATTTGCATTTTCCCATTTGTATTTGCAGATGCATTTTATTTTGTTCCAAATCATACAATTTGTAGACATTCAGTCAAGGTGTTATTTTATAAATCGTACTTTGTAAATAAACCAGTCTAACTCCAGGTCAAGACACAGACAGAGTCCAAACAAGGCGTCAAGCTTAGAATACATTGTCTGACCGCACGTGTTACTTCATTTACATCGATAATACCTGAAGGTATCTCCAGGCAGTGACTTGAAATAAATTCGGCAATTTGCATATTAACCAATCAAACTTGCACCTCCATTCTAACTGATTAAGTATTTAAGAGCCATCTTAGGTGTGTACAATTCATGAGTTGTACAGCCCTTTGGTCTTTTCCTTATAACTTCTGAGTTTAAGGTCTTCCTCTCCCTCTTACACCTGATGAAGGAGCAGTGCAAGGAAACATTGTGTTTACAAATAAACCCATTGGACTCTAACCTGGTGTCGTTTGATTTTTGACCTTGTCCAATCCAGTCCAAAAGCAGTGGCTCCATATCATGGCTTTTACTGGTTAGCTAATCCTCTCCCCTAGCAAGTAAATTATTCCTAATCCCATGTGTTCTTGTCTTGCATATTAACCTTTTTCATGACACGTTACGCACTGATGTCTGGAAGCCCAGATATAATACATCTATAGGACCCCCATTATCCACCTTGCTTGTTACGCTTTTTTAAAAAAAGTTAGTCAAATCATTAAAACATGATTTACCCATAAAATTATGTTGAATATGCTGGATTGTGGCTTGACTTTGGAAATCTCCTGTTATTAATTCCTTCATAACGCATCCTAACAATTTGTCTTCAATCCCAATAATTTTCTCACCACTTTTCATTTCCGAGTGAAGCTGGTTATTTGAAGTCCTTCCCTTTCTATAACGATTATGTTCCCTTTCCAAATTCCTGTGTAACAGGCACAAGGCTGTAAAAGATCTGCTTGAATTGCTGTGTAAGAGGCATGTGTGGCTGATTGGACTCACTCTGTTCCTGCTTTACACACTCGCTGGGCGGAATGTCCTCCTGGTGTTCCTACATTGTCGTCTCAGTGGGCTTGCATGTCCTGCTCCTGTTCCTGACTAAGCCGTTCAATATCTCAATGTCCTCCTCCTGTCGCTCAATGAGAGTATTGGGGACCTATGGAATCTCCCTTCTCAAATGTCACTTTTCAAGGGCTGAACTATGGAGGCAAGTTTTGTTGCCCACACTGGGTAGCTCAGTAGTTAGCACTGCTGCCTCACTGCACCAGCGATCCTAGTTCAATTTCAGTCCCCAGTTTCCTCCCACAGTCCCTAGATGAGCAGGTTAGGTGGATTGGACAAGCTAAATTACCCATAATGTCCGGGATGTGGAGGCTAGGCGCATCAGTCGTGGGAAACGCCAGGTTATAAAGACTAGGTGGGGTAGGTGGTGGGGATTGGATGAGATGGTCTTCGGAGAGTCAGTGTGTTGTTGATGGGTCAAATGTCCTGCTTCCACACTGGAGAGATTCGATGATTAACATCTTTGTTGCAGAAGTCCGTTGAGGGAACAATCTTTGAGTTCATTAGAACATCCTTTCCACAGTGAGGAGATTAAATCTGTGTGCACTACTTCTGATGTGATCTCACGAAGACCCTGTACAGCAGCAGCAGCACTTTACCAGCCTGCTGTAAGGTTCTCACCCAGGTTAGAGCAGTCTCCGCTCTCTGGCAAATATACAGCATTGCTGGAAGATCATTGTCCTTCTCTACTACACCAGCATAACGGGAGATCTGGAGAAAATCTCACAATGCCGCTTGAGAAGAACGGGTAAGATGTGGTGAGATAATATCCATGTTGAGATATGCCTCGCCAAACATCTAGTCTGAATCTGCCATTAACCTCGCCAGAGCCCACGTCACTCAGATTCCACAGAATCTGGTAAAGTGGATCTTAGCAACAGCAAGGAGAAGCAAACATTCATGAGAGTTATGTATCGAAGTGAAAGCTGCAATACAATTGTTGGGTATGTTATAAAACAGGAAATAAGACATACAGGGTTTGGGGTACTGCAGTAATAATGGACAGCTTCAAGTTAAATCTAACCAGTGTTTACCCAAGTGAATGTTAATGTTGGGAAAATGGATTTCATGAGCGTGTATGAGACGGGTGGCTTTAGTAGTATGTTGAACATCGAGCTGTTGATCAGGCAATTTTGGAATTGGTGTTGTGTGATCAGAAGAGCAAATCGAATGCTTTGCTCTTGAGGATCATTGGGGAATAGTGATTTTAATATATTGAATTTTACATGACGTCTGAATACAAGCAGTTTTTTTTAATATTACAGGTATATACCTGAGTTGTGCAAGACATTAAGTTACGAGAGTAAAGTTGGCTTTAGAGAATTTGGAAAATACATTAAACTGACTTAATGAAAAACAGGCAATATATGTTCTTTACTGTAAGGTCTGTTATATACATATATCCCTCCAAGGCCTAAATCGCAAAAGTCAAAGGTGACTCAACGATAGTGAACAAAACAAGTTAAAAATTACATTAGATCAAAGAAAGTGCTTTAGAAAATGGTCATATATTGTGCATTCATTGAAATTTTGGACGCAACAAAAGAGGACTGATAAACTGATAAGTAAAGTATAAAGAGAACAGGAATACAAACTAACCAGAAGCAAAAAAAACTGATGAAAAACTGCCATGAATATTTGAAAGGAAAATAAAAGCAAGGTCAAATATGGAAGAGTGAATGTGTGGACAGGATAATTTATTGTGGAGAACAGAAACAATGACAGGGGAAAACTAACCAGTTACTTTATGTCTGTCTTCACGGAGGAAGGGCCAGAAAATCTCCCAGAAATACCAAGTGACCATGGGACTTGTGCAACTGAAGACTAAAATCACTCATATCAGTGACCAGGTAGCATTTGAAAACATAACTGTATTGATAAGTCTGACAGACCAAAAGTACTTCATATCAGAGTTTCAGAGATAGCTGAAATGGACATAATAATTGCATTGGGAATCATTGTATTTTTCCGTATTCAGGTGGAAACTTATAAATGCATTCCAAGGGTTTACAAAGGGAAGAAGATGGAAAATGGTGAACTACAGACAAGTTAATTTATTGCTCACAGTGGGGAATCTGTTTGAATTTATTGTAAAGAATGTGATATTGGACACTTGGAAAGTTATAGCAAACGTCTAGAGAATGATGCTAGATTTCTGAAAGGGAAGGTAACATTTACAAAAATTTTGCTTGAAGATGTCTCTTGTCGATATAAACAACGGAGAACCAGTGGATATGGTATAGTTGGATATCAGGAGGATTTTTAAAGAATTCATACGGTAAGTTAGACCTAAAACAATAAAGCAAATTGTATTGGTAAGAACATATGCAAATGGAGGAAGGTAAAGTTAAGTTTCCCTTTGTTTGAAGGGAATCAGATTATAGGCAATGAAGAGCTCTGTGTTCTCTCTCTCCATGGATGATGTCTAACTCGCTGTGATTTCTAGCATTGGTTCAGTACAGATCCCAGCTTCTGTAGTAATTCGCTCCGAGTAGAAGTGAAGTTCTGCACCAGTGATACATCGTGTTGGTGAGACTGTACCTGGAGTATTGTGTACAGTTTTGATTTTCTGATCTAAGTACAACATACTGATCACATATACTGAATGTACATTCTCTAGATTAACCCCTTGGATGGCAAGATTGTCCGATGATGGAACTCCGCCTGTATTCTGTAGATTTTCAGAGACTGAGAGGTGATCGAAATGAAGCTTTACAAAATTCACACAGAGAGGAATGAAGAACATAGGGGCATTGAAAAGTGTGAGCAGGATTAGTGAGCACCCTAAGATATTCCACAAGGACCTCAAGTAGGACAGAATAAGCAGGGAATAATTAGAGCCCATTAGAAACCAAGA
>NW_025214617.1:46070-47239 GCF_004010195.1 Chiloscyllium plagiosum | reverse complement strand
CAGAACTGCATGCAATACTCCAAATGTTGCCTTCAGCTGCAATAAGACATCCCAACTGCTATACTCAAAGCTCTGGCCAGTGAAAGCTAGCATGCCGAAAGCCTTTTTCAAAACCTGGAGTACCTATGAGTCCACTTTCAAGAAGTTATAAGCCAGTACTCCTAGATCTCTTTGTTCTTTCACACTTCTGTTATGAAGATGTGAGTGTACTGTACATTTAAGACAGTTAAAAGCTAGCAGAACTACCTGACACAGCACCAGGGATTCTGAATAACATAACTATGTAACACTTGATCAATAGCTAGATTAGCTGGGTATAGAATGAAGCAGGTGGCAGATAAAAGCTGTGAGACTCAGACATTTTCCTGAGGCGATGATGTGTTAGTACTGTTACCAGTGATAGGAGATCCCGTCAAAACCAGGTTTTGTGGTCCCTATCAAATTGAGAAAAAGTTGAATCAGATGAACTATTTAGTAAAGATGCCAGATAGATAAATGGTCTCGGGTCTGTCATGTGAACATGTTAAAACCGTATTATACTAGAGACAAAGAACTGGAGAAACAGGTGTTAGTTACTGCCCCGCAGAGTGAGGAATCAAATCCAGATGATGTGGATTAGAACATAGAACATAGAATAGTACAGCACAGAACAGGCCCTTCAGCCCACGATGTTGTGCTGACCATTGATCCTCATGTAAGGTAAACCTAATGTATAAACCCTCAAATTTCTGTGACCATATGCATGTCCAGCAGTCTCTTAAATATCCCCAATGACCTCGCTTCCACAACTGCTGCTGGCAATGCATTCCATGCTCTCACAACTCTCTGTGTAAAGAACCCGCCTCTGACATCCCCTCTATACTTTTCACCAAACAGCTTAAAACTATGACCCCTTGTGTTAACAATTTCTGCCCTGGGAAAAAAGTCTCTGGGTTTCAACTCTATCTATGCCTCTCATTATCTTGTACACCTCAATTAGGTCCCCTCTCTTCCTTTATTCCAATGAAAAAAGTCCGAGCTCAGTCAACCTCTCTTCATAAGATAAGCCCTCCAGTCCAGGCAGCATCCTGGTAAACCTCCTCTGAACCCTCTCCAAAGCATCCACATCTTTCCTATAATAGGGCAACCAGAACTGGGCACAGTATTCCAAGTGCGGTCTAACTAAAGTT